>NW_026267421.1:309123-315952 GCF_000697945.3 Frankliniella occidentalis | reverse complement strand
GAGAGAGAGAGAGAGAGAGAGAGAGGGGGGGGGGAGACGCGTGCGGACGAGAGGAAGGAAAGGGATTTCACAGGCTCAAGGAAGCAGCCGCCTTATCCTAGCTTCCCCCCTATCTCCCACCCCTCCGATCCCGAGCCCACCGCACCGGGGGGCCCCGTGGCCCCCTGGGCGGGGCTCCTGGGTCCACACGAGCTAAGAGATTTACACAGCGAAAAATAAGTAGACGGGAGGCGACAAAACGCGCCGCAACAGGTCGAAGCGGCCCTCCGCGTGATCCTAATTGAGGCGTTCGCAACCGTGTGTATGAGGGCAAACCCGTGCCGAACCAAAGGCAAACCCGAGGCAAACCGATACACCAGTATCAGCGAACTATTTTCTTACACGCGTGCGCAGTTGTGTACGAATTTGTACACAGCTCATGGACATGATCTATACGCGTGCTGAATTATGTCGCCCACCTGCTGGGCACCCAGGATTTACATCCTGCCTGTACTTGCACACGAACGTTATCTATCTACATAGCGCAATGACATTTTTCTGAGTTCCATTTATTCAACAAGGATAAATCCGGTAGAGTGGTTCTATCACTCGTCGGAAAGGGGGGAGAGGGGGGGGGTAGAAGCCGAGGGAGCCCGGAGTAAGGGTGTAAGGGGTGTAATAATGTGTAATGGAGGGGTGGAACTCAGCTACTGCCGTCTATTTCCATATCCTTGAGCTGCGCGGGCTGCGCGCTGCGGCCCGTCCGTCTCAGTCTCGTGGCCCGCCACGCCGCCGCTGAGCGACGCTCTCACCGCTCGCTATTGATTAACGGTGCTCTCTCTCTCCCCGCGCGCCGCTTGCAGCCGACCCCCCTTCAACAAACCCCCTGCCTGCCGCCCCCTCCCACCCTCTCTCGAGCGCGCGGCGCGGCACAGACCGGCTTTGTACGGGACGCACGAACTCGGTGCTCTCCTTCGGGTCCTCTCTCGGCTCGTCCCTCTGCCTTTGCCCTCAACATCCAACGGCTTCCCCCTGCTGCTCCCCCACACCCCGTCCGAGCCCCTGGTCGTGTCCACCATCTTTACAACCTCCTTCGCTCAGATTACTGTCTCGGCAGGCCGCGTCGTTTCCCGCACAAATCGCGCTGCTTTCGATGACGTCATCGATACACGACGCATTTCGCCACCGAACGACATCGGGGTTGCGTCACCCTGACGCTGACGTCAACCGACCACTCCCACCCCCATAAACCCTGCCCCACCCCCTCCCTACGAGGTGCGGATAACCATGGGAGAGGGCCCAACAGTCTTAGATCCTTACAAACAGCTAACAAACGGCAGTGTTTCGTCTTACGAAGAATTGGGCTTAATGTCCAAAGGATCTGGAGCAGCTATAATAATTACAGTCTATAATTTTCTTCGTATTACGAACAGACTCGGTTTGTATTACGGTAATAACAATTGTTTGTTCGCATTACGAAGACTCAAAATATTTTCGTAGGTTACAAAGAGCAGTTGTCGATAAGAAACTTACACCCTCCCCTTTGCCTCTCGCCTCCTACTAACACCTACTTTCTCTCCCTTTCCTACAAAGAATTAATCGGCTCTATTCTCCAACCAGTAAAGTTGCCGTCTGTCGCCCGCCGCCGCGCCGAAGTTCCCCTGGCTGCCCGAAGGAACTGGAAAACTTTGGGTCGTCAGAGACGTCGTCAACTCTGGGTTTGATCGTCAATGGAGCAGGTGATTACAGTAACTGGTGTGACTAACGGTCGCCGACCAGAGGGAATCAAGACCTCCAAGAGGTTCTGCAAATTGCTACGATTTTCGCTTGTTCCATATGTTTTGTTTGTTTGTTTGTTTGTTTGTTTGTTTGTTTCCCACTTCTCGTGCCACACACTCCTGAAGGGCGAGACCCCTTCCGGCTGTGGCCCCGTTCCTCTGGTGCAACCATTCATTCGCAGCCCCCTAACCTCGCCCCTAACCCTCACTTTCGACCCCTCCCCTCTCCCTTTACCCCGCATCACTTTTAATCCTCGCCCTAAACCCCGTTGCTTCCCTCTCTCTCGCCAGTGGGTCAGTGTATTGTGGGCGTTGGCCAGTACGGGCTGGGCTGCCGCCTGTCCGGGACAGCTGCAGAGGGGCGCTGTCCTGCGGGGCTGTCTGTGTCCAGCAGCGGACAGCAGGAAAGCCATTGCAGTGAGGAAGCTCAGCCCCCTCTCCCTCATCTCTCTCTCTCTCTCTCTCTCTTCACTGTCCCTCTCCCGTCTGGAAGGCGCCCCTCTTGGGAAACCATACATCCCCCTCCCGCCCCCTGAACCCCCCTAGAGACCGCACGCCTACGGGTTACGCGTTATGGCCATCATATTACGATGCAAATGGAAGTGCGACGGAGACAGAGCACGCGTGGCCGCATGGGCGCCCCGCCCCGCCGCACCCCGCCCCGCCCCGGGACAGCGAGCTCGCGTGACCAGGCCGAACGGAACCCAACCGAACTGGACTAGTGCGGTGCGGTGCGGCCACTCCCCCCTCCCCCCTACCCCCTCGCACCACACACTTTCTCCTCGCCCTTCACCTCCTCGCCGCACTCCTGACATTTTGAGCAGGCGCGAATGCATAATGCATTTTATTCTCTTTGACGTACGCGCGGGCAGGGCGCGGCGGGGCGCGGGAGCAGTTAGTGCATAAGGTTACACACCTAGCGCCCCGCCCCAGCCCAGTCCGCCCCGCCTTGCCACGCCCGAGCGAGTGATGTGCACCCCAGCCCGAGCGTCGTCAGTGAGTGGGCGATGAGACCCAGGGAGAAATGCGCAGGAAAAGATTATACACGCGCGGACAGAAAGCTGGAATTCCATGGAACGGGGGGTAATTTTTCCACACATCTGTAAACTCAGGATTGTTGTTTGTACTTTGTTTTGCAAGGACGACGTGTTGACGTATCACGACTACACCAGAAAAACAAAGGTGCTAAGTCGCAGGTGTGCTTAAGAAACTGCGACTGGTCTTTGATTTTCTAGTGTTTTCCTCAGGGCGGCAAGGAGAAAAACGTACAGTGCTCTCTCGAGTGACCCGGCCCCCCGGCCTCTGAGCGCCTGCCTCTCGGAGGCGAGCTTGTCCTTCACAAGCACAACCCCGACGACTACTCCCCCGGGCCGCCGCCGGGCTGGCCCCCAGGCGCCCCCAGCAGGTCCGGCCGACAGCTCACGCGAGACGAGACGCCATCCTTCGGGTCACGGCTGCAGGCAGGCGCAGAGCCTCGGCAGAGCCCCTCCAGCTGGAGGCTCCAGGCGTCCTTCGTGCCATAAATAATTCCAGGCGCCCCCCCCCCCCCAGCAGGCTGCCGCGTGCGTCAGACACGGATAGACAAGCAGCGCGACAAAGGGTCGTGCTTAGGTGGCCGCGCCAGGGCCTGGCTGCAGGACTCCAGCAGGTGGCGTGCGGGCAGCCGAGAAGCAGTCGCAGGTGAGTAGCCCCGCCCACCTCTCGCCCACTCCCGTAAGGTTGCCTATTGCCTACATACACGTTCGGTCCGTACGGGCTAGCTAGCTAGTTAGTACATCCGTTTTCCTCAGATTTATTCAAACAACAACTTGCGGGACCTCGGCGCCTGTGAGATCCGGGGTAGGCCACCCCGCAGTACACGCATGCAGTGCAGGCGAGATGTTGCCTACCTCCAAGGCGCTATGAGAGCTTGCAGAGGACGAATTTTCCGTGCAGGTTCGTAACGGCGAATGACAAGACGTTCTTTCTAGAGGACCCCTTACATAGGCGCCGTGACCGTTGTAAGAGACGATATACCAAGTCGGTATAACTATACGAAAGTGTGGGCGGTGCAAATCAGCCACCTGGCATATAGCCGTTCTTCTGTTTCTGTCCATCATAGGGATCATGTGGCATGTGGCACAGAGAGCAGTCACTGAAGTCTCCACCTCAACCACGACGTTTCTGATTCTGAGCAGCGTGACATAGTTCACTGTGAGCGGAGCGGTCGTAAACTGGGGTCGCTGGTGGAACCACCATGAGCCTCCAGCTCGACCACGACGCGTCTACTTCTGCCCAATATGTGGCATGGCCACACTGCTAAGCAGAGAGCAGAGGACTGCACTGGAGTCATTGGAGCCTCCAGCTCGACCACGATGCTCCAGCCTTTGTGTCCTGGGGGCGCCCTTTCACCCACGCCCCCCCCCCGGGGGGGGGGGGGCTTCGCTTGCGTCGGCGTCCAGTCGGTAACAAGCCGTTGCCTAGCGACCTTCAGGCGGTCAGGTCCCGTGCCGCGACACCTCAGCACTGCTCTGCACGCGAACCCCTCGGGAAGCGGGAGGGGAGGGGGCGGCCACCGGGCGACCCACCCTCGGCCCGGGGACTGCATTCCTCGACAGAGATTAGAAACTCACCCCACTGCGGCGAGGCAAATAATTAATCTCTAGATTTTACACTCCAGCGGCGAAGATAAATTTACTTTCTCGACGAGACAATAACGAGACAGAGAGGCAGCAGCAGGTATTTCCGTGACAGCGTCGCATTTTCTGGCCGCTGTTGGGAACGCAACTTGTTGCTAGTGGCACTAGCGCACGATCTAGTTGACACGACAGGCGGGATATTTTTACCAAAATGTTTTGACATGGCAGAGCTGCGTGCGAATCCGCGTGTTTTCAGTTCAAAATCGAATCGACTCAGTCGTAAAATATTCAGACCGAGCCATTGTTTGATTCGAAATATCGAACCATTTCGCCCACCCAGCACTATTATAGGTCGGGCCGCCAAAAACGTCATCGGATGACGCACAACACGCCAGGCATAAATAAATGTCGAGCTATCTTTAGAACGATCTTTACACGTCTACATGTCTAATTTCCCTATCGCTCTGCACAGCGCTAGCAAGCGGTGCGGCTGCCGGGCCCGTGCTGCGTCCGCGGCCCGACAGCCGCACAGCAGTGCAGGGCGTGCGCGGGGCCGCAGGGCCGCCACTGGGCCGGAAATTAGCGATGAGCTGCCGGCAGTCGCTCTGTCTCGCTCTGTGTCGCTCTGTCTCGCTCTGTCTCGCTCCCGTCCGCTGCAGCCGTGTGGCGCGGGCGGGCGGCGGCGCGGGTGCGTGCGAGCAGGACCGCGGCGGCGGCGGGGCGCGGAGTAGCCAAGCGGACACAGCGGCGGAGGGCTGGAGGGGGCCCGCGGCACGCGAGAGAAAAACAAGCTGCTTTCAAAAATATTTTTAAAAAGGAACGTATGCTTTCCCGCGCAAAGTTTTATTTTGAAAAAATAATGATATTACAGTGTCCATCAAAGAACAAAGCGTGTGAATTTGGACTTGACAAAGAGCATGTTAATGCCCCGTTCGGTGCAAACATTTTTGAGAAGTAGAAGTTTGTTCATGGCTGTTTACTTATGTATTCGGTCCAGTTGGTAAAAAAAGGAGCGGGGGGAGCCGGCGGAGCTGTTAGGGCCGCGAGAGAGTCATTTGCGATGATAGGACAGCGGGGGGCCCCAAAACGAAAACTCTGTTCGGAACGCTGCACCTCTACGTTAGTTCACGGGAAAAAAAATAGCCATATGTAGCTAAAGCTCGAGCTAAAGCAACAGCTAAATACGGGTTTAGCTAGCGGAGTTTCAGTTCGCCAAGGTCGCAATGTCCGCAGTAATCTTAACCCAGTATTATCCCCCATAAAAACCGCTCAAGGTATGTAATGAAAACTGAATTGAAAATGTCTGTTGTTGTTTTCTGCAGTGGCGCGCCCTGCGTTCCGACGGGTCCCGACCTATCCCTCTGTTTAGCGCCGGGCTACTTGGCCAGCCAGCCAGCTCGAGCGCGCCCCGTCTCGGTTCACGGGAGAAGTAAGTGTTTCTCATTTCCATACCTTTCTTAACCTTCTTAAGCAATCTTATGCTTCTGTTCAAGATTAGAGGTACGGCAGACGTCTTACATAAAAAAAAATATGAGAAGAATAATCTGTATAGCTAAACCACTATGTGAGTACGGAGTTAGAAATCATTTAGCTATATTATGTAGCTGAAAATTAGACACGCAGCTGAAAATTAGACTGTGTAACTAATCATTTAGCCCTGCTGCAAACTGTTTAAAAGTATTGAGCATTTTTTTAAGCCACGTAGATAAATAATTAGTCACCCGGTACTTAACTAATAACTTAGCTAAACAGCTAATATTTTTTTCCATTGTTGTGGGCCCCACGTCGTTTGTTTGTCTATATAACAGGTAAATTGGGTAAATGTACTGCTGGGTATCAGAATTTTCGAGTTGAGTTACTCAGATTCAGCAGCAATGTCCAATAAGAAGTGTCCACAGATTTCAATTCTTAACTATTGTCGAATGCAATAACTCTTTCTAAAAATCCACCTCGTTTCCCCAATTCTTTTCTCTCTATTTTTTTTTTTCTCTCTCTCTCAACGTTGCAGCGAGTGAGCAATTATCGTGTCGATATCACTGAGCGTTTGTACCGGTAGAGCACCACACCGCAGCACAAGTGCACGGGCCGTGTCTCCTCCCGAGTGTCTCACCGAGACTCCGCTCGGCTGCACCCGCGCGGCGTGGCATGGCGTGGCGCGGCGTGGCGCGGCGTGTCCGAGCTGCAGGCCCGCAGCTCCGTGGCGAGGAACGGACATTTTTGTTGGTCACGCCGCTGCTGAGGCCCCCACCCCCGCGCAGGGACAAGGAAGGGCAGGGCAACGACCTGCGCCTTGAGCCGTGAGCGCCGAGGAAGATTGGCAGCGATATTGTGCACAACGACATTGCAATCTGCTAACGCCATTCAGTCTTTTTTTTTTTCGTGGAGTGCGATGGGCGGGGGGAACAGCTGTTTCCACGATCGCCACCACAGGTTTGCCAGAGTGTACCCCCCCCC
>NW_026267421.1:306959-308417 GCF_000697945.3 Frankliniella occidentalis | reverse complement strand
CCCCCCCCCCCCTTTTCTCTACCCGCGGCCCCTCGACTCCACGACCGCTTTTCTCCTCTCCATTACTCATTACACATTTTTTTACGATACAGTATATCTAGCTGAGTAGAAGAGCGACTAATGAATGGGAGAAAAAGTAAAAATTCTCAATTTTTGTTCCCACAACAAGACTTTGACCGTCTCAATTAACACTTTTAATTGCAGAATTATATTTCGGTGAAGAGTTTTACAATCACTATAATCCTCTATCTATCACTGTCACACACGCTTTGTCCCCGCCCTACAAGAGGCTCATTTGCATAAGAGAGCCTTCTTCTTGTGGGCGTGCAGCCCGTATGGTCCCCATAGTGTATAGAAGGCGCATGCAGGGCGTGTGCACCAAACCAAGTCGCCGGCCGCTCCCCAAATCGACCGAACGAACGAACGAACGGGCGGCGGCATGGGCTTGGGCCGGGCGCGCCCGCCGCAGGGCTGCCGGGGACCTGACCTGGTTCTGAAAGGCTCGGGGAGGCAACCGGGCGCGGCTCCTCAGGCGAGCAGGGCGCCCCCAGGGTCCACCCAAGGCTCCCAAGTACTATCGGCATCGGGGCACTCTCTAAGGGAACCAGGGGCACAATTGTGTTTCTTTTTATGGTCATCTCTGCTGCGACAGTGAGCAGAGAGGCCTAGTTATATGATACTGAATCGAATCACTGAAGAACCGTCCCGGAGGAGCACCGACCTCGACGACAAAAATTCATCCGGCCTTCTGCTACGGGGGAAACAAAATAGACAACGACCTTTTTCTCAATCTTCCAAAAACAAAGTTAAAAGAGAACTATCAAACTATTTCCAGAGGAGGAAATATAGATCAGGCAAAAATTTACCACACTACTTGTGAACACCGAAAAAATGTGCTCGTTTTTTCCTCCTCGGGGGGACCCGGGAACCCCACACATTTGCTCGCTTTACTTGTAGTCGACTTGCAGTCCTAGCGACCGTTTTACTTTGTTTAGGTTTGTTGTCTATATTTTTTTTTTCGCCACTTAGCTGCCACGATTCGCGGGCGGAACGGTTCTCCTCCTTTTCTGCGGTGCGGCCGGCCCGCTGCTTCCACGGCAAAAACAACTTCGCAGCCGATACCTACTTTTGCTCGGAGAAGCGCGTCGTCAGGCAGAGGAGGACTTCCATCGCAGGCCGCTCCGCACTCCGCGCGCTGCAAGAGTCACCAGTGTGAGCTCGCAGCACAGCAAACAGCGCCCTTGCGAAGTTCTGTGTGGAGTCCACGTAATTTTCACTTGAAATCCCCGTGCAATTCACGATGATTGTGTGCGAACTCCGCAAGACAGTGTTTGCTGTGAGCGTCTCTCGCTGCAAGTCCCCAAGGACGGTGGGGAGTAAGAAGAGTCACTCCCGGGGACGGGGGACTTTAGGCACCGTCAAGAAGAATAAGGGACAAGTGGAAAAGGGTGGGTGGGG
>NW_026267421.1:300461-306449 GCF_000697945.3 Frankliniella occidentalis | reverse complement strand
GGGGGGGGGAGAGGGGGAGGGAGACGGAGAGACACTCTCTGCAAGCCGCACAAGAGCGCCGGCCGGCCCGCCTTGCACCTTCCAGCAGTTGCCGAGGCAGTGGCTGGGCTTGCTTGGCGCTGGCACGCTCCAGTGTTCCACGACGTGCCTCCTCCCGTTAATGGGCCACCCGGCCGAACACTGCAAACACCGGACCAAGGCGGCACTACTGCACAGCACCAACGCGGACACCGGAAAAATGGTTTTATGGGCAGAGACAATTGATTTTAACCTGCAACAACAAGGCAGTTTTGCTCTTGTTCTCGGGTCAAAGAGGTTGCTATTTTCGATCAAGAAATCACTGTGAAAACGACATATTTTGTAATTAATATTTTGAAAAGTGTGTTGTCAATTTATGAGATCCTATTATCTTGCTCGTCATATAACAATAATTTAAAACTGTAATTTTCCGGCACGCTTCATGGAAAAAAATTCCGTAAAACCTTACAACGATTATTTTTCACAGTATGATGATTTTTCTGAGTGAGTGCGGGCCTTGTCTGGCGAATTATGAGGAGCGAGCAAGCAAGCGGTGCAGAGTGCGGGCGCACGGCAGACTATATTCACTTCAAGATTTACGCTCGCCCGCCTTCCTTCCACCCCCCACTCACACTGCGCCCCGCGCCACGACGGGACCAACGCCGAATTAATAAGAGAGCCAGGGGTCAGCCGGAGTGAAGGAGAGCCGGCCGGGCACGCGGGAGCAGCCGGCGCAGCCCTCATTCCCATGCTGCTGATGCAACATCGCAAACCAGGACGGACACGACGTTTTAATCTCTTCTTGCTTATTTTTATCTGGTCTCTTTTCCTCTCCGTAGGGCTTATCTTACGGAATATGAAGGCATTGTTTTAACGCCGCGTACTAAATAGTCAAGGGTGACTATTTTTCAGAAGCAAAGAAGAGATAGAGAGCGATTCGATTAACACGCGAATTTACGGCGCTAGTTGTGGAGGCACAACTGTCCAACTCAAAACAAACTCTGCCCCAAATTACACACATTTAAACAAAAAGGGGACGGAGTTGCACATATTACGACCGCGAGGGGGGGGGGGGGTGCTGGTTGTTGTCTGGGCTCGGCTGTGTGCGGGACAAGGGGCGTAGGGAAATGAAGGCACATTGTGTAATATCCGGTCCAGGAAGGGCCAAAGGCAAAGGCACACGGGTCGGGAGGGGCCACCAAACGGCGAGAATAAAGGCAAACGAGATTACTGCAGTGCCTGCTCCTCCTGTCTCCGCTCCTCCGGCCCCCGGCCTCCGGCTCCTCATCTTCTACCGCCCCGAAGTATGAGGACGGTATGCGGGGTCCCTCTCTGCTGTTCATTTCACCATACTATTATTGAAATCCGCATTAAGGACTTAAGACTTGTAAGCTCCCGACCCCAACTTCCTCTCCCTCTTCTGTCCGATGCGCGCGATTCCTCTCGAGGGTCGGGACGATTCCTGCTCCTTTCACCGTGAAAATTGTGATTGGAAGTTTCGAAACTCAAACAAAGTGAATAAGGAAAAATTCTACACACTAAAACCCATTTTGTTGCGCATAAAGATGCTTAATTAATTATAGCTTATAAAATACTGCATTCGGTAAATGACAGGAGCTCGGCGCCTGCGAGACTCAGGGTAGGCCACCCCGCAGGGCACGCATGCACTGCAGCCAAAAATGTTGCCTACCTACTAGGCGCTATGAGAACTTGCATTGGCTGCGGCTGAACTTGGCAGGCGAATGACCTGGTGCATTTCGTCGTGAATCGCAGCCATTTTATTCTTCTGGACAACATTGCGATCTTAACTTGACAGTGCGTACCCATCACCACCAGACAGCGCACGCTAACCTGCACCCCTGCTCTGCATGTCACCACAGGACGACGAGCCCCCGTCACAAACTCCCAGCATGTCTGCTCCGCACGGAGCAGGGCGGCCTGTCCTGTCATCGCCCACGGTGCTTACTCTACGCGCGAAACTCTGTGTATGTTTCCCCCTCTCCCTCTCTCTACTGCCTTGTCTCACGTGGTGCTAGCGACATAGACGAGTAGCCTGTGTGTGTCCCAGATGGCCAAGGCCCCGGAAGCTGCACGCCGCCGCCCCGCCCGCTCCCCGCGAGCGTGCACGCCCTGCACGCGCTCGCACTCTCGTGGCTGCCGAGCGGGATACAGATCGCGTTCGGGGATGAGACCCGACGAAAACGAACGACGCCCGATTCTTTTCGACCCGAGTAGAAAGAACGCGCGCGCCACTGCTTCGAGGAGCAGCCCGCCTCACCCCCGCTAGATCCACTTCACTTCGCTCCAGTTTGTGAATGAGAATTCGCAGGCCTCACCGGCTTAAAATAATGAAATGATATTGATGCACTGTGAAAAACAGCTGTAGATTCTACGGAAATTACCCATGAAGTGGGTCTTAAAATCAAAAATCAAAATTGTAAAATTACAAGCACAAGCATTACGTATCAAAATGGAATTCATCGTAGAGCAAGCATGAGCTGTCGTAAATGTAAGACAGTTTTCACAGCGTGAAATAGTTGAGAGTTTCACTGTAGCAACGTTTCCCTATCGTTTCCTCCTCCCTCCGAGACACCATTATCTCTTTCCGCCCGATGACAAGGGTGCCGCGTCAGCGACTTCGGCTCCAGAAGATGGAGGAGCGGGAGAGAAGACAGAGATGGACGGGGGCCTGGAGTGGCCTGGCCAGAGGAAGCCGTGGGTGACGCTCCGGCGGCCGGACTCGCAGCGCGGGCGCCGTATTAGGTCGTAATGCTGTCAGAGAGTCTGTCTGCAGCGGAAAGCCACGAGATCATGTGCGAGATATACGACATACCCACGAAAACGAATTCTTGATCAAAGCACCACATTTTGCATATTGACCCCAAAACCCAAGAGCCTTGCATTTTCCCCCTTAACTTGCGCCCAGCTCCGTTTCTAGCCTTACGGCCCCCGAGTAGGGAGCCCTTCGAGACGCGTGCGTTCGCGCATGCGGTGCAGTGCGACTCCAAATTCCAACAGTATTTTTCACCCCTAGGGGAAATCACCCCCTTCCGAAGAACTAGAGAAGAGAGAGTGCTCACTCTGCTCGATGGTTTCGAGTGCGTTCATACGGACACGAACGGACCGAGATCGAGTACATTTTGAAATTACAAAATTCCACGTCACTTATTTTTCCCCTTCTTCCCAGGTAAAATGTCTAGACGTTCGGGACGATAGCAGATGATGGCTAACTGCTGCCCGGTCGGCGGCCCTTGAGCATTCCAGCCACCCACCGGCCGGGGCGGGGCCGGGGCCCCCCTGAGCCTTTCTCCAGGGGCTTCCAGGGCCTCCAGGCCTCCCCAGGCCCCGCGGGGGGCCGGCCCCCGCCAGGCGGAGCCCCACACCACCACACCGCACCACCGCAATGGTCATTAAGCGGGCCAATTTGTAAAACGCTGAGCGGCGCAATCATCCGGCCGACGCGCGAGAAAAAAAACGCAGCCAACCCCGGAATGCGGGGGAAATTTGAACATGTACTTTTCTGCGTATTTCTGTTTCTGTTTTTTTTTCTTTTCAGAGGCGTCCAGTTTCCATGCCGTAAACTTGACTCGTGGAGTACTCTTGTGGCCCACTAAAGTTGTAATGAACGTATTACGCGTAATGACTATGACAAACAAACTTCGCCAAAAGTGGTTTACATTTGGGACGTCGCGCAGCGGGAACCCCGCGATGTCGGCATCTTTGCATCCAGCGAGGAAAATCTTGCACGGCACAGGAAATAACTCGCAGCGAGGGAGAGAGAAAGAGAGAAAGAGAGAAAGAGAGAGAGAGATAGAGAGATAGACAGAGAGGAGAGGGAGGGAGAGGGAGAGAAACCCGTGCACCTGTCACCATGGCACATCAGTTATACCACGAGCAGCAGTAAAGATACCTGCCGTGACGGGGACCCTCCCCTTTCCTCGCCCGGCCCGGCTCCTGCTGCTGCCGCCGAAACTTACTAACCGGATCGCTTTGTTCCAAGTGCGACGCCGTCCGAGCAGCGCAGGGAAACTAGACCAGCCAAGGAGCACGGCGCGAGCGATATCGGGAAGTTTTGCGAGCCGCGACCGCGCTGGCTGCGGATCCCGCGCAGCCAGGGCGTCTGGACTGCGGCACCGGGGAAAAGGGAGGAGGGGGGGGGGGGGGGGGACACCCTCTAGCTCACATAAATCTATCGGCCCACAAAAATATGCTCGTTGGCGGAATTTCCTTTCCCGATACGACAAAGGAAGAAATGTGTGGGAACACAGAGCACACGCAGCCGGGGGCCGGCCCTTCTGCTAACGGCTGGTTATCGAGTTGTGCCAACCCCGGGCAGGGGGAGGGGCAGCAGGGAGGGGCGGAGGAGCTGGGGGGGTTGCAAAGGGAGCGCACAGACCTTCCTTTCCATACGTGGACGGGGAGAGGAGGATGAGGGAGTCGAAGGAGACGAGTGGGGACGGGGGAGAGTACCACAGCGCGCAGCTGGGGGGCGGCGCGTGTTGACGTGGCGCTCGGTGTGGCTCGGGGAGGAGATCACAGGGCCCGGGATGGAGGCCTCGAGCAGGTAATGGGGCGGGCTGCTTCTTGTGGTCGCTGCGGGGTCGGTAGGGGAGGGAGAAATGGGGGAGGGGAGACCGGCGAGGGATGGATGATGGACACATGCAGATTGAGGGCGCCCCCGGAAAAAATATATATCAAAGAGGGGCAAGGCGCGCACGTACAAACACACACACACACACACACTCACACGTGAAACACCGCGGCACGGCCCGGGCGGGCGCGGACGCACACAGAATCCAACAGCACAGGGGCACAAAAGCGAGCGCGCGAGACGGTCAGGAGGACGGTCGGGAGGGCGGCGGCGACGGCGCGGCGCAGTGCAGCCCGAGCGGGAGCCGTCCGGGTACTGAGGGGCTGAGGGGCGAAGCACAGCGCGGAGCGGCGGCCGAGCCCGACCGGCGGCCCGCGCTCCCCTCCCACTGCTGCTGCTGCTGCTCCCGCTGCCGCTACTTCCGCTACCGCTCCGCTCTGCCCCTTTAGTCCGGAACCTACGCGTTGTTGCCGGGAGAGCGAGAGAGGACGAGAGAGAGAAAGAAAGAGAGAGAGAGAAAAAGAGAGGGAGAGAGAGAGAGACAGAGAGAGATGAGCGAGAGGGTGTTTGGCGAGTCCTCCTTGCCCTGTTCCACGTAGGCAGCAGCAGCCCGCGCATCGGTGGTCGAGGACGAACAACACCGGAACCGGAACCCATACCGTTCACTCGATGTTCGCTGTTGTTGTTGTTGTTGTTGTTGTTGATGGGCGCCCCGTGCGCGCCAGGCCGATGCGTGATGCGAATCGCAGAGCACGTATTAGGTGGCACGTAAATGGGTCACCTTCCTTACCCGGTGGGGTGCTCCTGCTCCACCTTACCCGAATAGCCTAAACCACACGTGTGTCACCCGACCCTTATACCATGAAAGCGCGTTCGTAGTAGTAATGCGCAACTCTCCTCATCCTCTCCAGTTACGGCGCCTTTCAGCTGAGCCAAAGCGCGCCGATCAGATTCCGGCGCGCGCTGCGCAAATGATTTCAGGGAGAGTAATTGCTTTTCCCATACGATATGAATTCACTGCATGACTTGTAGCGCTCCAATTTATATTATATATGCTTTCTAAATGTGAGTCCTTTTTTTGTGTGTGTGTGTTTTTATTTTTATTTTTACAGAGAAACAACAAATTATCGCAGAGCGGTGTCGAGGGGATGGGGAGGGAATAGACTCGTCCGCCGCATGAATTTCGACCGGCCCGCGAGGAAAAGGGCTTAAATCAGGTAGAGGCTCCCATCATGAATAAATGGACGAAACCCTCTTGAATGAAAAGTGTGCGAGGCAATGTTGGCGAAGCGCGGAGGGAAGGGGAGGGAGGAGCGGCATAGAGATAGTGAGGCAGAGTGAGAGAGAGGGAGAGAGAGAGAGGGAGAGAGGGAGGGAGG
>NW_026267421.1:293030-300401 GCF_000697945.3 Frankliniella occidentalis | reverse complement strand
ACGCGCGCAAACACACACACATACACACACACAGCGGCACGCACGACTTCCCGCGCAGAGACAGTGCACACAGCAGGGGTGTAAGGGTAAGGGCGAGTGATGCATAGCGCCAATGGTAGCGCAGTCCTCATCGTAATTAGCTCATCATGATCGGCAATCAGTAGTGCGGCTGCCTCTGCCCACTCGACGAATTAAGTACCCTCCCGGAATAGTTCCAATTCTACGAGATTTTAACATGAAGGTTCTAATGATGATGAGCTCTTTCTAGGAGATGATGTAGAGGCGCGGGTGGCCCCCTAGCACCCTCCGATAGTCCACCACAACCTCGTTGGCCCAGCGCAGGTCGCCGCCCGCCCCATCGCGCCGGCTGCGGTGCCACAGCTGCTGCGCCGCGGGGGCGGGCTCATATCTCGGTCCCCCCCCCCTCCCCCTCCCCATCATCTCCCTCGGGGTCCCAGAAGCTGCTCCTGGACCAAACGGAATGGGGCCGGCGCTCATCCAGGCGTGAAAGTGTTATATGGCCGGCCTGACCCGGCGAGGCCCGGCGGCCCGCACCTGCTGCAGGGCCTGCGGGGCCGCGACCACGGCGCCCCGACATCGCTCACAGCCGGCCCGGCCCGGGGGCCCGGGAGGACAGTGCTCGTCAAGCACGGCCGCGGGCGGCGGGCCCGGACCGGGGCCGGGGCCGGGGGTGGCGACTGGCGACGTGGGGGTGGTCCGGGGGCGGGCGGCCGCCCAGCGCCCCAGGGCAGTGTTCCGCTGCCGCCGACTCCTCCCCGCCGCAGCCACGTACGCACCCGGCCGCCGCCCCCGGTCCACCCCCGGCCCGCCCCCCCGCACCCTCCACCCCCTGCGCCCGTCCCTCACACCCCCGGAGACGCGGCGTTGTCAAGTCTGGCGGGGCCCAACCCGCGGCCCGCTGCGCAGAGTTGCCAAGTCTCGTCAACAGATGGAATGTGGGCTGCGCTGCCGCCCGGCGCCCGCTGTCGCCGAGGGCGGGCCCGGCTTCCTAAGTTATACCCTCGTTGTGAGAGGGGGTGAAAAGGTGGGTCACTAGTCCCGTTATCGGGGAGGAGAAGTTTACGAACCTTGACAGCTTTCCTCGGCGTTGACCGCGACTGCAGGCACGACATGACATGGAAGAAAAAGAAAGGACACATTTTATTTCTATTTACAAAAGCAAGTCGGTGAGGATCGGCCTTTTCTCTCTCGCGTAATAGTAATATATGAAGCCACACAAGCTCTGCGCGGTAGCAAGTAAATGTTTTGTAAAATGGACTGCAGGATCATAGCTTTTCATGTCGGCGCTCGGTACAAGCTTAGTTCGCATGCGGTGATGGTAACTTTCCCGTCCTTGTGCAAAGCTGGCATCAATAAGTTCTGTTAAAAATTAAATCAACCACTACGAAAAGAGGAAGAAAATCTGGAGACGAAACTGGTGGCGGAAATAGAAAGAGATGCGTGCAAGCGAAATGGCGAAAATTGTCAACGGCTATGTTCCTACCTAGCGAGGTACAATGTTCATTACAGTAGTACACCATTCTATACGATATCTGGATGACTTTCTGAGTTTTTCTTAAGCCATTGTACACAGGTTATTCAGAGAAGAATTTCTCCAGTGTCCAGGCGGGTCAACATGCTCTTTAGCTATAACTCATGCAGGGCCGTTTCGAGGCAATTTCATCTGATTTGTGTGTAACGGCTTCCAAGCATTTCGAGAAAGAGATCTCTGTTACAAGACATGTCACTATTTACCGACCAACTGCACTAGCCAAATAACATACTCGCGCCTACGAAGGTAAACTGGGAGTAAAAGCGATGAGATTCCAAACAGTTCTAACGCTATGGTAGTTCTGTATCATTTATTCCTATAATTAGTTAGAGGAAATGCCCCATTTAGAAGATGTAACAACCAATTTATTTAAACAGTACGCTAGTTTTATAATGCTAAGCATAGATTTTCTAAAGTAGAAAGGTTTAAATGACATGCCAATTCCCTCTGGTTTTCAGATCTACACCGCAAGGTTGCCACATTTGAAATTTTAACTGATTACAGAAAATAAATCATAATTTGCAATATTGTTTTTAGAGAGGAAAGGACGATTTTTTCTGCATTTAACTTATCTACCTCAGCTATACTACCGACACCTACGTCTCTCTCATTAACTTAATTTTCGTCTAATTATTTTTTGCGAAATTTTTCAAGCAGCAAGAGAAGTCATGGCAACCCGTGCGGCCCGCCTGCAGTTGGCCTGCCCTACCATGTCCGGGACCAGCCCCTCGTCGGGCTCCGAGTCGCTGTGCGCGGTGTGCGTCTGCTGTATAAGGGCGGTCACGGCCCGGGGCCCCCGGCCGGCCCGGTGGGCGCCCCTGTGGGGCCGGGGCTGGTGGGGCCCCGGGCTCCCGGAGGGGCTCCCGGAGGGGCTCTGCGGACACCCCGGGGGCCCCTCGGACCTGCTGCGACGTCCACCCCGCCCGCGAGGGGACAGCCGCTCCGCCGACTGCAACAGACACCAGCGGCAAAACACGGTGAAGGGCGTGCTGGGGCGTGCGGGGCCAGGCTCGGCTGCAACGAGTGTTATCAGACAGACAAAGAGGGGGACAACATGATCAAGCACCTCGTACACACCGCAACTATTGCGATGCATGGAAACGGACCGAAGGGCGCATCGACGTGTAGAAAGTTTTCACCAAAATGCCATCGAAATGGCGGAAAAGGCTAAAATACGCGGACGCAAACGCCAACCTCCTCAGCACTTGACGGACAGAAACCAGACAGCAGCAGCCGCTTCCTAAAAGTCGCCCTTTCCGACTCCTGTCCCCGGGTGTTCCCCTCCCCCTCCTCTCTCTCCCTCTCCCGTTCGTTTCGCTCGTCCCTATTTGCGTCAGCCCGTTTCTACCACCATGTATGTTTGATGTGGCGAGCGATGCCGCCTACGGCCGCCTCTGCCCGCAGGGGACCGAGGCGGAGAGGTTCGCATGGAGACAGGGAGAGCGCGCAGCAGTTAGTAGCGTCGTGCCGTCAGAGCGCAGTTACCAATTGAACAAAAACTCTTTACAGGGAAATTAACAGGAGCGAAGGGAAGGCGAAGGTTCAAGAGGGCTGGGGATATTTGAAAAGAGAGTCTCGCCCAGGCAAACGGCTTGACAATGAACTCACATCTTGTGATTAAAATTAAAGTTATTACAGAAAGAAATGTAAAAGGCGTGACAGTAAGCGAATGAAGAAATATTACTTCTTGAAAAAACGAGCCAGAGAATGAAAAATATCATGTGCTTTCTGGCAAGTTTTTTGTCGCCCTGTCCCCTCTGAGTCGCAAGGCCGGACGCTGCTAACACTAACATAAGCAATACACCCCTCTGTTTATTGATTTTACGCTCGCTGAGTGGAGAGGGAGTGGAGGCGGTGCATACGAGAGAGTGAGAGGAGGGGGGAGCGAGCGAGCGAGCGAGCGAGAGAGAGAGAGAGAGAGAGAGAGAGAGAGAGAGAGAGAGAGAGAGGAGGGGGAGGGGGGTAGTTAAATGAGTGGAATTAATCTCCCGTCGACTATTTGAAGTTGAAGAAGACACACCGGTGAAGGGCTTGGCGCCTGCAAGAGCCTGGGTAGGCCACCCCGCCACGCAGCTGCGCGCCGCGGAGTAGCCTACCTTCGGTCTGCAGGCGCTCGGAGCAGAGTGAGATCAGGGAGGTAGAGAGACAGAGGATCGCTCTGCACCACAGATAGAAGTAATATCGGACCATCGGTTCACAACAAAGTAGTGTATCTTCCGATGCCGATGCTCGGGTCGCGCCGCGTGGGGTTTGTGCGGCGAACTCACCGCGTTTGCAGAAAACAACGAAAAACCGTTTTCCCCGGCACTGCTGCCCTGGAGGCTTGTAGACGAGACCCTGGAGGAAAAGGAGGATCTCTTGCCGAACCTAACTGCAACTGCACTCTAACGTCTTGCACTCTTGCACAAGTGCGATGTCGGGGCTACTCACTCGGAAGCGGTCGGACGAGTCGAGGCAGTCCTCTGAGGCGGCGGCCGTGAGCCCGAACACCTCATGGCAGCGGTACGCGAGCAGAGGGTGTTTCCGACGCCGGGGCAGGATGGGCTCTGCGGACAAAAGAGACAGCCATAGTTAGATCTTATTTCTTACATTTTTCAATACATTTTTTTTTGTTCATGTGTGTTTGGCGCACTTTACATATTTTTATATATTAGGGGTTATGATTTTCTCCTGTTGGCGGAGCATTTCAGATTGCGGTACGTCCGCTCTAGACAAAAAAGTAAAATAAAATAAACTCTGAAATGAAATACGTAATAATGCTCGCTCCTTTTGCTCGGGTGTAGGTAGTAGTGGCATGATGCCCGCCCGCTCGCGACTAAAGCGGCGCGGGAGCAGGCACCAGACACCGACGCAGACGTGGAACAAGAAAGTTTGGGCGAAAACAAGAAGTCTCGGAGGAGCGAGCGGTGGCGGGGCGGCGGCGAGCAAACTAGCGGGCTAAACCTTGCGGCAGGCAGCGGGGGCGGACGGAGAACGCCGCGGAAAGTGCGCGCGACCCAAATCGGATACATTGCTGCGTTAATTTATTTCAGTTTATTTCATGGGGGAAATCATCTATGGTCTCCCCCCCCCCTTTTGAACCTCGAATGATTTAATGATTAAACAAGTGAGCATCTTCTAAAGACATCGCCCAGAAAGTACGTCCGGTCTTTCCTAAGATTTATCGTGCAGCAGATTACCGGAAGCTCAGCGCCTGCGAGACTCGGGGTAGGCCACCCTGCAGTACACATGTGCACTGCAGGCACGATGCTGCCTACCTATCAGGCGCTCTGAGAGCTTGCACACGATCAATGCACTTTGAATAACGTTAGAAAACGTAATTTTCCGCGCGATTCGTACTATACCATTAATTTTGCAATTTCTGGCGACAACGCGCAAAACGTTATAGTTGCAACAAAAAGCATATGCGCTTACCGACTTCGGGCTCGTCCCAGCAGAGGGCGGACACCGTGGCGCGGCAAGCACGGGGCATACGCCTCGTGCTCCGCATGGTGGGGTCGCGAGCGCGGGTGTTATCCCTGTCTCGTCCAGGTAAGGCGACCAAAGGGAGCGCTCTAAAACCCCCGCACCGAATAAAGTCTTTGGCGCCGCCGTGCGTTCGCGCTGATGGGGGTTGAGCCCGCGGGGAAGATCGACGACCAACTGAGGCGAAAACCAACTCGGAGCCCATCAACGCCCTGCTCCGCCACCGACCCCCGCCTCCCGCGCGCGGGGAGCCAAGCAGCGCCATACTAGGCTGCATCTTGAGCAGACCCCTGTTCTCTCCCCTCTGAAAAATACTCGCTGTCGTCCACGGAAGTTTTATTTTTAAAAAAGGCTTCAAGCCTGTGCTATTTTCCAATAGACCACGATTACCGATATTTTTATTTTGTTTGTCCAATTTAGTACTTTTCAGTGCATCACATTCATCGGAGGGACTTAAATTCCGTACAATGTATGTTGAGATAACTCAATAAATTGCACGAATATTGATAATACCCGAGAGCCCAAGGGGGAAAGCTGCTGATGTTAGTTTTCCCATTTTCCACAGATTTCCCAGTAGTGCTCTGCCAGCAGTGTAGCTGCCTGATCCGGCCGCCGCACTGATTTGGCGTGACGTAAGCAATCAAGGGGGTCCCGCCCCGCCGGGGAATCAATCAGTTTGGGCCTGAAGACAGACGGCACGCCTGCATTTTGCAGGAGGGTTCCAGGGCTTCCAGGGCCAGGCGCCAGGCGGCCACCCGACACACCCGGACCCCCCGAGAACCCCCAATTAGGTTATCTCACTCCGACCCCACGCGCCGCGTCCGGGAAGGGGGCGGTCTGCCGTCTCTCTCTCTATCTCTCGCTTACGCGGTGTCGGTGAGTGAGGAAGAGCCCTATCTGTGACGCAGCAGTTGAGAGCTGATAGCATCATCACGCTGGAGTGAGGTGGGGGGGGGGGGGGCAAGGGAGAGGGGAAGAGCAAGAGAGGGAGAGAGGGAGAAAAGGAGGAGGGGGGGTCGTCTCATCGACCCCCCCCGTACCTCCCTCACAGAGCTGACGCTGACCACGCCCATCCCAGGTGTTTGGAAGAATCCTTTAATATCATTCAAGTTTTTTTTTTTTTTTGTTGCGACCTACGGGTCTAAAACGTGTACACACTCCGAATCCCAGCAAAGAATAGAAACATTACTACCCATTTGAACTATTTGCATGATGCTGAAAACTCGTGAACACGGGTACGAAGCTCTCCTCGCGGGCGTCTCGGGCCTCTCAAAATCGCACCGTCTTGTCACTCCTAACCCTCGACCGCGACTACATTTTTTTGCCGCCCTTATCCTCCGTCCCCGGGTGCGTTCCCTCTCACGGATGGCTGCACCCCGACAAAAAGCCATGGCGTCGTGGATCAGGCCCACCGTGCTCGCTCAGGGGAGCTCCGAACGAGATCCCCCTACGATTGCGACCAGCCCGACTCCAGTGTGACTGGTCCAGTGGGCCGCCGCAGGGGGGGCCTGCGCAGCATCACGAGCTTGTCCTCATATTCCATTCTTTTTCCCGCGGCACCCTCGCGTAAAGCGTGGTTAGGGAAAAAAATGGGGGGGGGGGGGGAGTCTGTGGTCCGGTAATCGGTGGGCGATATTGGAGGCGCCAAGTACCCCTTTCTTCCACGCGAGCCCCCCACCCCCACACCCCCCGCTCTAGCCAGATATTTTTTATTCAAGGCCCATCAGGAGCCTCAATATTCCGGGCGCAAATGGATCGCCCGACGGAGCGGAAGAAAAGAAAACAGGCAGCATGGGCGCCCGGGATCGCGAGGGAAAATGTTTGCCCGCCGAGAGTGGATGGCCTGCTACCTTCGCGAGCGCGCGGGACGCGGGGGAGTGAGAAGATTCAAGCCTTGCAAAATGACATTTAGAGGTGATGACAATAGTCATATAGTTCTTCTATGTAAGTTCTACAATAATAATAACAGTTTCTTATATAATAGTTCTTCTTTATTTTCTTTTTGTTTCCTTCATTCGCCGTCTATTATAATTCTAATAATACCCCTATGGCCAATGGCCATTTCCACTAAATCGATGTGGCCTTTTCTGTAGAATAAGCATTACTAGGGCGCACTTAATAAATGTTCCCGGCTGATCTGACCGATTTCTGGTACGACCGCTTTGCTTGTTGCATCATTCTCCTCTCCCTTCCCGTCCCGTCCGCCGTGACTCTCTCTCTCTCCTTGTCTTTCTGCCTTGCCCTCTCTTTCTCAACCCCAAAGCCATCCGAACTAAATCGACTGTGTCTGTGTAGCGGCGCAACGGAATAAGCAGGTTTGCTTGTGCCGCCCGTGCAAACAAACGACCAAGAAA
>NW_026267421.1:285316-289046 GCF_000697945.3 Frankliniella occidentalis | reverse complement strand
CTACCTGATGGACAGGTTCTCCAGAAGCCCGCCGTGCTTCTCCAGCTGGTTCTTGAGGGCCTCGTAGGTGATGGCGCCCCGGCCGCCGGGGTCCGCGTCCTCGAACAGCGCCATGGTGAGGTCGGCCACCTGCTCCTCGGAGAACTGCATCCCGTTCTCCTCCATGCAGGCCCGCATCACGTGCTGCAGCTCGCTGGGCTGGATCAGTCCGTCACCTGCAGGGGGAGCGTACCAGGCCAGTGGCAATCACTCGAGACTTTTAACGATTTTTTAAAAAAATCACTACGCTACAAAACGCAACTTTGACGATCTCTCTGCATGTTATCGCCTTATGATGATAAACGCGGTGGATTCACTCGGCGACCCGGCGATCGTACAATACGCTTTGCTGTGGCGCACCATGACCGTCTTGTTGGCGAACCAGTTCGGCTGCATGTCATTTGCGATTAATATTATTATTATCGCTATATTACTACACCACTAGCAAGGGCCGGGGCGTCCGCTCGGCGCCCGCTCGGCGTCCGCATACAAATGTTTAGCATACTAATGTCACGCGCTCGCGCGCGTACGTCACGATATAACTGTCCACTTGGAGCGGCTCCAGTAGTGCTGCATTCTAATCCCTCACCGGGGCGACGCGCCCCAAAGCCCCGCGCTGTCGCGCCGCTGACTGAGCTGCTGGCGTCGTTCACCGGGCGCCACGGCCCCCCTCCCGCGTGCTACTCACCGTCGATGTCGTACACTTTGAACAGGAACTTGATCTTGTCGTCGGGTGATTTTCCGGAAAACTGGTGCATCGCGTCCAGGAACTCGGGCAACGAGATAGACCCCGAGTTGTCATTGTCGAATATTTGGAACACCCGCTCGGTGAAGAACGGCTGGAACATGGCGAAAACACAAAAAGTTAGGAAACTGCATCCTACTTCGCCCTCACGACTGATAGGTAATTAAACTAAATGTCTTTCCAAACGTGTGTAATAAACCCAATTTAATGAAGTGATAAAATCAAATAATTCCGTCCTAGCCCTGGGGTATTGTATTACCGGCAATATTAGTACAAGCGTTGGCTCCCGCCCGCAGCTGGCCGCGTGGACTTAATCTCATAGTAAACGCCTCGTGCAGGGCGCAGTAAAGCGTTGCTCTGAGTAACCGCCCTGCCCGGCTCGGACGCTGAATGTTTACCGCCTCCCGCGGCCTGCGGTGTGCAGTAGCACCGGAGGCGGCCGGGCGACTCGATGCTTTGCGTGCAACAATGTAGTGCGCCCGGGGCGCTCCGGGGCGAGGCGGGCGCACCTCTTAGACCAGCAGCGGCGGGGCCACCAGCAGCAAGCAGAGAGCAAAACAAGAAAAAAAATTGAGCCGCCTATAATAATGTCGTGCCCGCGAACGCACAGGAAGCCTTAAATAGCCAATCATAATCCGCATATATCCTTGAGTGTTGAGCGCGCTTCTGAGCCCTGGAGCGGCGTCAGGCATATACCGCTTCTGACAGTTTGGCGGGAGATTTAGAAATGCCACGACCGGACGCGTGGGGCACAGCATGGGGGAACGGGACGGCAAGAAGGGCTCGCCACGGCGTGCTTGCAGCGCGTGTTGTGCGGGTCAGGGAGACAGAGGTATTGGAAAGGAGTGCTGAGGCGCCCTTTGCTCTGGGAGTCGCCCGTCATGCGGACGGGTTACTGAGCGAGGCCGCGGGCAGGCAGGCAAGCAGGCAAGCAGGCAAGCAGGCAGGCAGGCAGGCAGGCGGGCGGGCAGGCAGACAGGCAGGCAGGCTTGTTCCGTCATTACGTTTAAGACTCTTTACTTTTGACAGTAAGTGACTCGCGCGACGAGCTGCTGAATAGCCGCATGGAAAAGTCAATGAACAACAAACAACAGTAACAAACTGCAACAGCAGCAGCAGCAACAGCAGCCCGCGAGAGTGAAGGTCGACTGTGTGTCGTCGAGTGAGTAAAGAAGAAGAGAAACGACGACGGGGAGCGCCACCGCCACCCCTCTGTAGTCCGAGACTGCCGTCGAAGGGGCGTTAGCGTTCATTTACAGAGCGCGGGCCACGATCAAGATCCTTGCCACGACGACAGGGCGCGGTGGGTGTGATATTTACGAGCGATTAAAATGCATGCTATACTATACGGTCGTGGGGCCGGGCCGGGCGGGGCGGGGTGGTGGGACAGAGTGAGGAGGTCGTGTTGGACAGAAGCGGACAGGAAAGCCACACCTCCAGATCACCTCAGCGTACCTCTACACCTCCACCCGAGACGCATCGCACAGGGTTATGCGGTCAGGCACACATTATCCCCCCTTCTTTTTCTTTCCGTAAGGACCCAAGTAGACAAGAGAAGGCGCGATAAACAAGGGGACAGAGAGAGAGAGAGAGAGAGAGGGGGGGGGGAAGGAGCAGGCTCAGTCACAAGCAGCTTGCTTCTCGACCACGTCAGCAAGGACCTTCCTCGGATTGGGAGGACGTGCGGGGAGGTGTGGGTGAGGAGGGAGAGGTACAGGCGGGCACCTATAGTCCCTTCCGACCATCGCCGTCACGGGGGAACGTGACGAGGAGCCCAACGACTGACTACACTCCGAAGTGTAGAAGGGTGTGTCTCCTGCTGAGAATGCGGGCTGCGAATGGGGTCCCTTTCGCACCCCCTTACACGATAAAAACGACGTCCTTTGGTTTCCGACGGTTTCCGAGCAGCCAAGCATTGTATCATCGAATAAATCATGGGGACGTCTTAGTTTCTCCAAAACAGCTTGAAGGCACAAGGACGTCGTTTTTACCGTGATTCGTGCAGTACAAGTACAACCGCCTTGTGAAGTGGGCGCATCGTCGGCGCTGCAGCGAGAAAACAAAATCGGTCCGCCCAACACCCAACTACTCTATTCTCAACACAAGGTTAATTTTCAAACAGGAAAGTGATCCGTTATCGCCAGAGAGAGTGTAAGGCTTACAACGTAGCAAATAAAAAGAAATAATCTGTTCGCCCTGGCCTGTCACAGCCCAGGTCTTGAGCCCCACCCCGCCGGCCGGCCGTCGGTAATCGCATTACTCACGTGTGTGAGGAGGCTCCGACAGGCGGCCGGCGGGGACCCGGCGGGCACCAGCACAGATTTACATTTATTTAAACAGAGGGGACCGTTCTAAATCTCTTACCTCTTTTCTTTCCATGACTTAAAACTTATATATCGCCACGGAGAGCAGGAACAATTTTTGAGATATGACAAACGCTTCTTAAATTCAGTATGGGTAAAACAAAGTTTCCTAATTGTATAAAAGTGCTTCCGAGATTCTATGAGCACGATTTGGTATGCTCCTCGGTTTAAATTACGCGGGGAGAAAAACAAGTGGGTTGTCGCAGAGTCTCAACGCGCCAGAAGCCTGCGGCTTTGCGGTTTTCCTCCCTCTCAAATCCGCCGGGTGAGACAAGTTGCCATAAGTTTTGGAGTGTTTAGCGCGCTGCTCTCCTCGAGGCCAGGGCTGAGTGCGGCCTCGGTCAGGGCGGCCGGGGGGCTCGGGTCTGGCTGGGCTGGACTCGGGCCGCAGCGGCCGCTTTAGACAAATCGGCAACTCTTGTCAGCGAATGGCTCTCCGCGGCCCAACCAGTACTGCGCACGCGCGGACCTCCGGGACGATATGCGGGACACAGAAGTGTGCAAAGAGAACAGAGAGAGCGAGAAAGACAGAGATAGAGTGGAGAGAGAGAGAGAGAGAGAGAGAGAGAGAGAGAGAGAGAGA
>NW_026267421.1:281827-285143 GCF_000697945.3 Frankliniella occidentalis | reverse complement strand
AGAGAGAGAGAGAGAGAGAGAGAGAGAGAGAGAGAATGAGAGATGGGAGAAATGCGGAAGAAGAGCAGAAGAGATGGTGGGAGGGAAGGGGGAAGCAAGATAAACGACAGGTGATGAAATGCTAAAACGGACAACGGGCCGTCATTTCGACAGACACGCTCGTAAAGCACGCCGCTGCCTCCACCACTTTTGAAGTTCGCGCGCACAGTAAATTAAGAGGCACTGAAAATTTGCGATGCGTGGCATGGAGAGAAAGAGTGAGAGACACTGTGTGTGTGAGAGGGAGAGAGAGAGAAAGCGACAAAGAGTGTTGTACTCTCCAGCAGCCTGTGCGTGGCGTGTCTGTCTCTCTCCTCTCTCTCTTTTTCCCAGAGCTGGCTGAGGTCCAAGGCAGACCACGGAGGTGGGGGGTGAGGGTAGAAAGAGGCAGAGAGGACTTCCCTCCCTCTCGCCGCATCGGGTTGACCCCTATCTGGAGGGCAGAGCCAACCCAGTTCCCTCCCCCTCGTGCTCTCTCTCTCTCTCTCTCTCTCTCTCTCTCTCTCTCTCTCTCTCTCTCTTTCCTTAACTCTGTAACTCTCTCCCCTTTCCGCTTCGAATCCAGGCCAAAAGTACAGGGACTAATGGTGTAGTGCGGGCGCGGAGGAGTCAAGTGAATGCTGCTAAATAGCGCCCGAGTAAAAGGAAATAGGATCTCAGGCAGGACCTCCCACATTCATGTAAGTTCCAAGACGTTAACAATCCAGTCAAATTGAATTCAAAGGGGGTAGATATGACTTTTTGGGGCCTATGCAACCGTGAGTCACAATCGATTCATTTTTGTTTCGTTCAGTGCTCGGTTCAAGTGCCAAATTAGATTTATTATCTACATTGATGCCCTCTTAAAATGTTTGCACCGTCAGCATATTGATTGGACCATGACCATCAAAAAACCTACGCACTACTGGCGTGATGTTTTATGAATGAAACCAACAAGACAAACCTGACTGACCGTGCTACAGCGTACTTCGTTGATCACTTCGGCAAGATGAATCTGTACATGTGTCCCAAGTTGACAGACTAAAGACTTTAAAACTTATTAACAAAGTATCTCTCTACCCAACCACATACGAGGATGTCACGACAAGCAGGGAGGTATGTAGTGGCGGTGCTCCCTGCGATGGGCGGGGGCGGGGCCCTCGACCAGGCCAGGCCGGGCTGGTCCGGCCCGCCCCGCGGAGGGGTGGGGCGGGTACTGTAAGTAAGTGAGCACTCGGCCATATTTCAACGCCAAGTTTAGCCGCGGGTCGCGGAGTGGGGCTGCTCGGCGGCTCGGCCCGGAGGAGCAGCAGAGAGCGGACGGCCGGAGTGCAGGGGCGGGGCGGGGCGGGGCGGGGCGGGGCGGCCAGCGCGGAGATAAGAGATAGGACGAGCGGCCCGCTGGAATTTATCGGATTCCGTGTTGCCCTCCGGCGCGAGGAAGTACTAGGTGTCGCTGGGAGGCAATGGAGGCGCTGAGGTCACGGCAGGTCAGGTGGGAGCGCGAGAGAGGGACAAAGAGAGAGAAAGAGAGGCTTACTTCAGTGGGGAAAGGAGGGGAGGGGTGGCTCCTGTATACAGCAACCTTTACTGTCCTGAACTTTGTACTTTAAAATTTGATTTTTTTCAATATTTCTTGTCGGTGTAATTACGTGCAAATTAACGCGAATATATTTTTCGCGGTCGTTTACAGACCTCCCGTCTAAAGAACCAAATTTGAATCTTAATGCTAGAGCTGCGTTTACCATGTACACAGAGGGTGGTCCATAGGCCCCTTCCTTTATTTTGCTCATACTGCACCGCATGCAGTCGTTCGGACGGGTTGCATACTCGCACGGGGCCGGTAGGCAAGCCCGGCCCCGCGCCCGCACGACAGCATGCGGCACAGTATAACCAGAATAAAGGAAGGGGTCCACCCTGTATAAACTGAAGTGCACCCGTTGCAGTGGACCAGAGGCGGCGGCCATGGCGGCGGCGCCGTCTCTATTCCAGCTGCAGCGAGGGGAAGAGGGTTGCTAATGACCTGCGGAGCTTTAGCAGGCAGTGGAGATGGGGCCGGGGGCGGCCGCCCGAGGGGTGCTGCCGCCTCTTGTTCTCTTAATGCGAGCGCGCCCAGCAGAGAGTTGGCGCCGCTCTTCGCAAAACAATTCCAGAGACCGGAGCGAAGCGCTCCACAGCTTGGGAGGGCGGCGGGAGGAGCGCGGGTCAGGAAAATGGGAAAACTATTCTCTCTGTGCGACCATGCAGAAGTTCAACGCCCTTAAAGCCGACCTCAGCTCAGCCGATTGATTGTTCCTGCTTGACTCTCTGCCCGGTTCTCTGTTCAGACGCGGAAGTGACGTGCAAGTTGGTCGGCACACAGTATAGATGTTCGCCGGAAGTACCCCTTGCAGGCGGCTCACCACGACCACCCCCACGCGGCTCATCGTGTGGGGCAGCGACACCTGGCGGGGGCGCGCGCCACGGCGATACTCCCCGCGCGGGCGGCGACGGGCGCAGGACCGCGGCAGCAGGCGTCGCGACGCCCAGGACGATACCCCGCCGCGCCGGGACCCGAAGCAACAAGCGACGCCCCCCTCCACCCACGAGCAGGGCCGGGGAGACGCGGAGCCGGCGGCCGCGCAGAGGCAGCAGGGGCTGCACTACCGGCTTCCGCTGCGTACGGTGTCACGGTGGCGCGACGTAGGAAGGGGGGAAGGGAGACACAGCGAGCACACGAAAACAAAGGTGAGCGAGGTAATCGGAAAAAATTGGGCTGATAACACTCGAACTCGGCATATCACAATGACCTACCCAATGTCATCCTTCGTTTTATAACTGTCCGGTGGGCCCACCAAGCCATTGTTCTCCCTAGGACGCATTGCATCATGTCAGGATGGCCGAGTGGTCTAAGGCGTCGGGCACACAGTGCATGTGCATCCCGATCCCACTGGGCGTGGGGCGTGGGTTCAAATCCCACTCCTGACAAATTTTTGTTTTGTTTTGTTTGAGATTTCGGATTGATTGTGAAGAATCCCAGCGAATAAGTGAACAAAAGGTGCATGCAGGGGGCATTCAGCATCTGATACCTGCCCGCACCGTGTTTTATTTCCGCTGCCTGTCCTGGCAATGCGTGCGTTGTTCTGATTAAGACGAGTGGCCGCAGCCGGCCGGCGTCGTTGGCTGGAGGCACCCGAGCAGGCCGGGAGGTACCCCTATCGACCGAGCCCCCTCGTTCTGCTCACTCTCCTCCCATACCCTACTTTGCTTCCTCCCCATTCTCTCTCTCTCTCTCTCTCTCTCTCTCTCTCTCTCTCTC
>NW_026267421.1:278141-281750 GCF_000697945.3 Frankliniella occidentalis | reverse complement strand
CCCCCTTCCGCCTGCCCCTGTCCCTTGCGCCGTTGGCGGCCCTTTTCGCTTCCTGTCGGGCCACTTGCTTCTCTGTCCATCCTCTTCCATCTCTGTCTCCCTCCCCCCTTCCCGCTCCTTCCCTCCAACACGCGCTTCTGCCTTTCCGTCTCACTCTGGGCGAAAGTCAAAGGGAGTGATGGTGGGCCCGGGGGGGACCAGCGCAGCGAACAAGGGGGTGTTGCCAAAGGCAGCCAGATATTGGTATTGGTGCAGTCCGCCACCCGCGCTGCCCGCACCCCTTCACCCCTTTTCCCAACCCTAGCGCCCAGCAGCAGCCCCTCACATCCCCCATCCAATAACCATGTCGATACAACTTGGTGCTCGAGGGCCCTTTAACGCCGCGCGCCGCGAGTACCCTCACAGGCACTTTAGAGTACCCTCACGAGCACCACCTCCCCCTAATCACCTCCCCGGGCGCCTTCAATGAGGTTCAAACTTATTGTTCCATAGTCACGCCCCGCCCCACCACCACTCCCTGCCCCTTCCGCTCCAACAAGCGGGGGTAAGGATGGTGCAACTTTTCCTCTTTGGCCGTCTGGTGCGGGGTGATCTGATCACCAAAGGAAAGGAAAAGTAACGGAAACGCCTAGTTCTTTTTCCTTGAGACACGCAAGGGGCCGTACACATTTTTCACCATCTTAGAAAAATTGGATAGGTGGAAAAATGGGATTGGGGTAAAATTTATAGTGATAATATCATTCATGTTCTATACAAATTCTGAAGTCAGTACATACAAGAAAACTCTCTACGCCATGTCTGAAAAGTTGAGCACAACCTGTTTACGCCCGCTCCCCCCAATGCGCCGCATTTCGTCCCCTGCTCCCGACTTTTAAATTATTTTCGCAGCACAGCGCGGCGTGGCAGAGCTGGGCGTGGCGGGGCGGGGCGGCGCGGGGCGGGGTGGGGTGGTACGGGACGCGGTGTGGTGCGGCACATTTGCCCCACCTGGCCGAGGCCGACCGACCCCACCAGGGGTGAGGAGGGAGGTTTGTTTGTAAGGCTGTCACGTCTGGGAAGTCAGCCTTCACTGGACCGGCCTGCGGCGGCCTGCGGGCGGAGGAGGCACGGCCGCCATCGGCGCGCGGTGAGCACGGACTATACCTTGATGCGGGTCACTCCCAGCAGCCGTGTGGGGGCACTACCGTTCCGCTCGCCACGGCTCAATCGCTCCACAGCGTCGCAATCAAGACCAACCGAAAGCCCTGCTTTCCAGCCACTGTCAGGCTTTCGCCATATTGGAAGCCAGGCATTCGCAATCAAGCAAGTATGATATTAAAGCCTGCCCTGTTGCGGCGGTCCGCCCCCCCCCCCAAACAACGCAATCAGAGCGCCATCAACTATCGTCCTTGCCATTGCCGGCATCCCGCTCGGCGTGACCTCATGGCGCTGCTGAATGACCCTCTCTGCTCTCCCCGTCTCTCTCTCTCTCTCTCTCTCTCTCTCTCTCTCTCTCTCTCTCTCTCTCTCTCTCTCCCTCCCTCCCTCTCTCACTCCAACGCTTTGTTCGTTTTCTCCACTCTGAATGAGAGGTAGGGTCAGGGCAGAGGGAGACAAACAGAACGGCAGAACAGTGCTGTGCAGTGCAGGGCAGCTCTCCCGTCTCTCCTCGTCCCGAGGTTGGCAACAGAGAGCCGGCACTTGGGTGCGCGGTCTGCTCAGTCTCTCTCCCACCGCAACCCCCTGCCCCCCACATAGTTTAGGGGGGCGCTGCCAAAAGCAGGAAGCCCTCGCGCCTTTTATTCGCCTCCGCCCCACGATAATAGCAGCGCGATAGGAGCTCGGCGAGCCCGAGGCGGAGCCACCGCAACCAAAACCGCGAGACCGACCGCGGCGCCGAGCTCCCGACTCCGACTCCTCCTCCTCTCCTTTTCGAGCGGTTCACCGGAAAAAACTGTTTCTTGATATCCATCGGGACTCCAGAACGGGAATAAAAAATAAACCACAAGGGGACACTTGAATCTTTCCGATATGGGCGGACATCAAGGAACAATCATCAGCAACGCAAGGCAGAACAGCGAAAACACATGATGAAGTGAGGTCTCTACCCCTAAAACAACCGAATCACACATTTTGAATCTATGTTTAAATCAGTAAATTTCGGTATTTCTTTTATTTCTACAAAGAGTGAGACACGTTTTTTGATGATTTTGACAGAGTAAACGTGTTGGCGGCGGTGCGGGCGCTCTATGGTGCCCGATGTGGGCGTGGCGATGACACGCTCCCGGAGGTCGCACAGATTTGTGGCCCCTGTTCTCTCTCTCTCTCGTACTGCTGGTCTCAGCTGAGAACTGAGGTCTCTCTCTTACTCTCACTTCCCGGCCAACAGCCACCGCAGCACCAGCTACCAGCCTCTCACGTCCCTCCCTCAGCAGAGCCGCACTCGGCCAGGTCATCAGGGTGCTGGGGTAGGGCGTGGCGCGGTGGGCTGGCCCGGCCCAACTTTCCGAACTGTAAGCAACAGAACTCCAAGCCTCACTTGCACCGCGGCCGCGTCCTGCTGGTGGTCTCGGAGTCAAGTTTAAGGGGGTCCTGGTCTTTTTTGTTGCGCCCGGCTCCCCCCCCCCCCCCCCCCGCTCAGCACCCGCTCCGCTCCGCCTCACCTCCCCTCCCCTCGCTGCGCTCCGCTGTGCCAAACACTGTCCGCGCCGCACAGTTTCCCCAACACCATTTTTCTTTCACCCGACCATACGCAATGCGGGGAGGCTCCCCGCCGTTGTCTGTACGTAACAGACAGGCAGTCGAAATATCCGGAAAATGATCGAACTTCCAACAGTGTAGGACAAGTCACACCATTACTCCCTTCTCCCTTTTCTACGCTCCTTCTTGCTCCCCCACCCTACGCTCCTTATCTCCCACACACTTTCTGTATGCCTCTCCTCTCTCCATCGCACAAAAACACGCACTCACGGGCCTTCCCTTATACCGTGAAGTACGAAACAGCTGCCAAAGCTCGGGTGGTGGGAAAAATAGCGTAAACAGGAAAACAAAAATGACACCATTTTCTCAGCACATCGCATGGTGCTGCACACATGGCGAACCGGATCATGTAGAAAGTACGTCCACGTCCTCCATTCCGCCCTTACGAAACTATGCCAAGTTCAGCCGATGCAAGCTCTCGTGGCGCCGATAGGCCAGGCAAACGGCATGCCTGAAGTGCATGCTTTGTACTGCGGCATATGGCCAACCCTGAATCTCGCAAGCACCAATAATAAGCTTCGAAAAAAAAAAAACCGGCGGTACTCCCCTAAACTTCTTGCATCATGTACTGCGCTGCCATAGGGTGGGTGGGGCCAAAGCGCCTGCAGCAGCCGGGTAGGCCGGCCCGCTTGGCACACGCGCTGAGCCGGCTGCCTACCCTGTCCTTCGCAGGCGCCGTGCCGCGCCCCCCACCCCCTCCATCACCAGGGGGCCTGTCCCGCCGTCAGCCGTACAGCGCGACGTTTATAAAGCCATACTACTCTCCCCCCGGGGCCCCCGGGCCGGGAGCCGCGCACCGTCAGTTTGCATTTCTGGCCGCGACGCGAGGGGACGCGAGGGGGACACGCCATGAGGGCCCATTTCCTCATC
>NW_026267421.1:270950-272926 GCF_000697945.3 Frankliniella occidentalis | reverse complement strand
TTAACAATTTTGCAACTGATGAAAGACTCAAAACTAGAACAAAGTTAGTTCAAAAATTATGTGTCATTCATAGTCCTAGTTAATCTCTAAATCTATGTTTTAATCAAAACAATTCTACATTTTTAAAATGTTCAACTAATAAATTAAAAACCTACTCCCACACATAGAAACAAAAATGTAACGTTCTACCATTCTAAATTTTACTCTTTTAGACACAAACAAGCAGCACCGCATGCCCGCTGCATCGCCAGCTATTTGTATCAAAATCACACTCCCCTTTTAGCCCATAATGTACAATTAAATCCCCCAATAAATCCTTTGTAAAAACTCAAAAACTCTCTCTCTCTCTCTCACTACGTCTCTCTTTCCCAATCTCCCCCTCTACCCCCCGCATCCGGAGCGCGGGCCAGGGATTAGAGCACGCTCGCGTGATAAATCGCGGTCGCACACACACACACACACATGCACGCACCAATACACACACATGCACACACAAACACACACGAACACTCACTACACTCACACACGCACAAAGGACTGAGCTGAGCTGGCATTGCCGCGAGTACGTGACACATATGAAACGTGTCACAGCCATGCAGAGGGGCCTTATTGCCCTGATTCCAGCGACAACAGAACGGCTTTCGAGGCCGGATCTCCGGCTGGGGCCGAGGCCGGAGCGGGTGTCCACTGAAAAAACCAACGTGACATGTATCACGTTTCTTGATGCTCTCTCCAGAGAAAACGTTTCCTGATGCACTCTCCCTGTGATGCCCCTATCCTTTTACAAGGAGGAGAGAGCATCATGAAACGTTCTCTCCTGAGAGTGCATGACCACATGTGACGCATGTCACACTTGTTTTTCCAGTTTCGGCTCCACCGCCGCCGGGCACAGCAGTTTCACCTCCCATAGATTTACATCCCGTAGAACAACAACCACGACAAAATGCCCAACACGTTGAAAGGACTGAGCAACTAAGAAAAGGACGAAATCGAGGTTTTCCGAATTCAATACAGTTCTAACAAACTAACTTTTTTTACGAAAATAAAGATGAAAACGAGTTGTACTATTTGTTGCGAGTGAGTTAACTTACCCGAGTTGTCCGGGGCGTCTGCCCTGAGGTGGTCCTCGTGCGCCACCCGCCTCGCTCCGCCGGGCGGCCTGAGGCGCGGCGGCTCCGGCTCTGCAACAACAACAAAGCCCGCAATTAGGCCTCAGACACACGGGCGTCGCAGTGCAGCTGCAGCGGCCTGTGGGGGGGGGGGAGAGAAACAGTTTGCAAACACATGTGGCCGGGGGCGTGAGGCGTGGCGTGGGCCATAAGGATCAAACCCTTCCTCCTCTCTATATTTCCGTCCCCCTCTTTTCCTCGCGAGGACTCGACATTTTTCTGGTGCGGAAGAAGAAGGAGCAGGAGAAGAAGAAGAAGGAGAGGGAAGAAAGAGCGCCGAGGATAAAGTGTGATGGAGATAAATAAAGAAGGAAGGAAAGGCAAAAGGCCGGGTGGCTCGGCTCGGCCCGGCTCGGCCTGCTCAGCCCGGCGGGTAGGCCGCGCGCTGGCACGCCTGTCGGCCGGGCTTGCCTATCTCCGACTCACCAGGCGCTCCGCTGCGCTGCCGCTCCGAGCGCAGCAGGGCGAGGGCGTTTCCTCTCTCTCTCCTTCTCTCTCTCTCTCTCTCTCTCTCTCTCTCTCTCTCTCTCTCTCTCTCTAATCTTTCTCAATATACATGGTGGCTAACATATGCCTCCGAAGAATTTCATAGTTATACGGTACCGCATGTAGCCGCGCGGGCGGGGTTGCCTACCGTCCCTACCGTACGGCGCCTTATGGCCGCATTGCGAGCACCTATAGGCAACGCGTCCACGACTCGCCTGCATGCGGTACACTTTAACTACGAATAAGTCCTCCGTGGTGTGCGGGCCGCCCCGTAGGACCCCTCTCCCTCCACCCGGACACCCCTCTTCCGATTGCCCCCCC
>NW_026267421.1:266950-270900 GCF_000697945.3 Frankliniella occidentalis | reverse complement strand
ATCCCCTCCCACCACCACCACCGCATAGCTGCTTTGTGAACCGGACGCATTGCAATGGCATCTGCTAATGGCACTGCACTGCGAACAACATCCCAGCCCTCGAGCAGCAGAGCAGCAGTAGCAGCGGTAGTGACACACAGAGTCAAGCCCAGTCACTATTCGCACTCGGCTCGGCGCGGCGGCGCGGCGGGGGCCAAACTTTCCAGACAGACGGTTGGTCTGTGTGTGTTTTTACATGTGTGTTTGTAGGCTGCCTGCTGAGCGCCGCCGTCTAAACCAACAGCCCGAATGTGAAACTATTAGACAGCTCTATCCGGGTCAAACCCTGGCCCGGGCTCGGGCCTTTAACACCGACGCTACGGTCTCGCGATACTTTCCACCGAAAATGAGTGAAAATAACAATGTTTCGCGATTCCTGGGCTAAAGTCTATACGATAACTTTTTATCGCAAAAAATTCACTAAAAGTGTCACAAAGCGGATTCCCGTGTTCTACCTAACTTTAAACTGATTGTTTCATTGGGCGGCCTCGTAATGTTGGATGGAACATTATTATCCTTTCAATGAAACTTTCGTGTTGGTTTCGTTTTGTTTTTGTTTGTTTGTTTTTTCTCTTCCCAACGGCTGCAGCAGGGTACTCTGGCAGAGTGAGACACACGGTGTTCGTGTCGAACGGTAACGTACAGTCGGTCTGTGCGGTCGATGAACTCACCCCTCACGCCCCCCGGGTCCCCTCCTGCTCCGCGTGCCCCACCTGCCCCACCTCCTCAGCCACCCCTCTTCCGTACCATCCCCTTTCCCCCTCCACCTTTCACCTCCACCACTACCTCCGCCTGGGCGAACACCACCCCCTACTACCCCTCTCACACCCCCACCCACACCACACCCCACCACACCGCACCCCACCCCACCCCGCCCTACGGCACGGAACGCCATCAGTAGTTGCCTGCCCGCCACCAGGACGATTTTTCACGGCCTTCCACTTACAGTCCCGCCCGTGCCGGGGGCGGCCGGGGGGCGGCCGGGGGGCGGCCGGGGGGCGGCCGGGGGGCGGCCGGGGGGCGGCCGGGGGGCGGCCGGGGGGCAGCAACACAGCGCGGCTGGGACTCGAGCGGCTCGTACAGAAGGAAACCGATACCCTGCTCCCCTTTTACACTTCCCGGGACATTCGCCCTAAACACTGGAATGAGAAGGGGCAATTCTGAACCCCCCATAAAAGGGGGGCGCAATGCTGTGCACATCATTTGCCTTTAACATTTAATTGGGACAGTTTGTATTCGAACTGGTACAAAGTGTCTTATTAAGAATGTTTCATCGATAAGATATGCTATGTCCGGTCCGGAGAGTCATATCTCGATTTCATTTCTCTCAAACACCAACATCTCGTCGTTGTTACGATTTTACAGCACAGGCAGGTCTCTCGAAAAACATGAGCTTCTTAAGCCCGCTCGGATAGTCGCCGCTCCCATCCCAGCACTGGGCGAACATCCAGAGTGACACCCGAGCAACACCAAACACCATGCTGCAGGCTCTGGCGAAGACCAGCCGTCAGCTCGTAGGCAGGAGAGAGAGGGAGAAACGCGGTTATTCTATTCTCTTTCTCTCTTTGCCCTGCTGCAGCTCCATTGTTCTTTTTCTCGTCTTCCCCGGCGCCGTCGCCTTGAAAGCGGAATTTTATTTTCCCCTGGTACGGCAGAGGGGCGGGGCAGGGCAGGGCCGGCAACTGGCTTCATTTCGCAGAGAGCTAATCCGTGCAGCCGTGGCGGGGCGGGGAGTGGTGAGGTGGGGCGGGGTGCGGTGGTCGCTGGATGGCACACCAGCACCAGCAGCCCACCCCGGCCGAGGACGCGATGAGAAGAGAGAAAATCAAATCTTCCGCCGATAAAAGAAAAGAGAGCCGCGCGGCGTTTGCTCTAACTACATTTATTCGCATTAAGTTTGCTCCACTGCGATGTCCGTCCCCAATCGGGTCGGAGTGGGGCGAGGCGCGCGGGCGGGGAGGGGCAGAGAGAACCAATCGCAGCTGAGGATGGGCGCGGTGGGGCCGAGAGTACACAGAGCTAAGCCGGAAGGGTTTCTCCTCGGGTTTCCATCTTGGCGGGAAGGGATCTATAACCTCCACTCTTAAAATCATCAGAGCTCTTGAAGAGAAACTTCAAAATTTGCAAAGCTAGGTCCAAGTCCACGACCCAAGGAGAACAGGATAGTCACAGGTACATCAAAATGACGTCAAATAGTCACGAAATAGTCAAAGACACCAAGATGACTTGAAAGTGACAAACCTGTTCTCCTTGGGGATATTCCCTACACTTTCAGATTCTTACTGGGCTTCTTTTACTGTAAACGTTTCGACATTTTAAATGTGTCCACGTATTATAATCCTTTTCCTCTCTTTCGATTGGCCGGTTCCTCTGGAACTACGAATGCGTGCCGTCTTTCCGCGGCCTTCTTTTAGCCCGCAACCGGCCGGAGAGCCTACACCGTATTAACTACATCGTGGGCAAGGCCAAGCTTGTGGGAAATTGGAAATAATGTGTTAGTGCCCTTGGGATCGTCCAGAAAGTACGCCCGTTTTGCTCAGATTTTGTTCGGCAAATGGCGGGAGCACGGCGCCTGCGAGAATCCGGGTAGGCCACCCCACAATACACGTATGAACTGTGGGCGAGATGTTGCCTACCCAGGCACTATGAGAGCTAGCATAGGACTAAACGTGGACGTTTCGTAACAATGAACGACAGACGACGTACTCTCTGGATGATCCCCTACACAATAAATTATTTACATTACGGCCGTTCAAAAGGCAGGCGAGAAATCGGTTTTAAAAAAGTAGGACAAATTAATGTGTCGATGCTTGGGAATGTATGAAAATCTAAAGCAGATAGTGAACCTTGGGGTAGGGTGAGCATCTCATCGTCTCAATTTCTGTATTGGGAAAAAAAGTCATCCCAATTCGAGGTTAATTGTTTCAGAACGCAAAAAGTGGCACAAAACACACAAACCCATAGGCGGCTTCGGACATCCGCCGGCACAACCCCGACAAATGCAGTACTCACCCGGTGCAGGCCCCGGGCCGCTGGAGGGCGGCGGCTGGCCCCGGACCACGTCATCCTGGCGGGGCCGCGGGCCCGTGTACTCGTGCCAGCGGTACGTGCTCCGGTACTCCGAGTGCAGCTGCAAAGAGACAGAGAAGGAGTTAGCGCACAACGGACAGGAGTTTAATAGAATTTTACCAACTAAATTTGCTATGGTCTATTTTTATATTTTCATCAGACTTATTCACGATGCACGAGGCCAGAAATTTTCGTGTACTCTGTAAATTCAAAAATGTACATAGTTTACTTTGAACAAAGTGTACATGGAATGTATACTTTAGTTAATGTGTACATAGAATACACGTTATTCTTTAAATAATTGACAGAGAACCCGGGCAACAGTTTCAGTCCAATAAGCTGCCGAGCCTGGCCGGTGGGCCGGTGGTGGGTGGCGTGGCTGCTAAGCCCGAGGTGGGCTCGCGGTCGGCCCTGAGGCTGGGCCCGGGGCTGCGCTCGCTAGGCCTCCAGCAACAAGTAGTGCAGGGCGGCGCCGCTGACGGCCCTCAAAGAGCCGCGGAGAGCGGGACGAGAAATAAGTAATGCTGCAGCGCATGCGGTGCGCTTGGTCGTGGCTGAGGAGAGTGTCTGAGGGAGAGAACTCCGGGGACCAGCCGGAGCACACCAGGGAGAGCAGCATGGGAAAGGGGGGAGAAAAGGGATAAGAGAAAGCGTCGGCAAAGGAAGAAGGGGGTGTGCGCCAACCAGGAAGGCTTGGCTACTTTGCGTGGCCCGCCCGACCCCACCCCGTCCCGCCCGACAGCCCGTGTCCCCCGTCCCTCCGCATCGATGTAGCGTGCGGGGGGTTCCGACCGGCTGGAAAATCGAACTCATGCAGTCGTGCTGGGACTGGCGGCCGGTCG
>NW_026267421.1:259529-262084 GCF_000697945.3 Frankliniella occidentalis | reverse complement strand
TAAGTGCATTCTTTTCTTCCAGCCAAATTTTGGGGGGGGGGGGGGGGCACCGATAAACAAGATTACTGCAAACGCACCAGTGAACTACGTGCACAAAGGACGAGTCGACTTGCAAGACAAGTGTGTACTTAGCAGAGGTGATTCTGTCTTGGCGAGGGCTATAAATGATTTTAAGATAAGAGCCATCGTATCGTAAATGGGGGGTACCATTTAACCCCTTAAGTTCATAAATAGCTTATCGGAAATTCAATTTCATTTAAGACACCCCAGACGATCGTAAATGGACCCTTGTAACATTGGTTTTACTTAGTTTACATCAATAAATTCACCCTTCTATGAATTGTGAACAAACACAAACTAGAAAGAATTTGACGGTTGTCATTGATTAGGTGTATTCACAATCAGAGGTCAAAATGAAATCCTACAATCAAATTTACAGATTTACGGTTGTCATTGAGTAGTACTTTGAATTGACATCTATGAGTTAACCCTTCTACGAATCGTGAATAGAGACAAAGTTTAAGGAATTAGAATAGGTTTTATTTGCAATCAGAAGTCAAATTGAAATCCTACAATCGGATTTACTGATTTACGGTTTTCATTAAGTAGTACTTTAAATTGACATCAATGAATTCACCCTTCTACGGATCGTGAGTAAAGACAAATTATAATAAGGAATAAAGCATTCCAGTAAAGCTAAAATGCAGAAGAATGCGAGGAAGAAGAAAACGGAAATCACTATGCTTTTAAACGTTACTTCCGTTTTCTTGTTCCCTGCATTCTTCTGCATTTCAGCTTTACCAGAATACTTTATTAGATTAGGTTTTATTCACAATCAGAAGTCAAATTGAAATTTTTAAATTATTTTGAATTTTTAAAATTATTTCAGTTCATTCAAATCAGGAGACACACTCACCCACTAATGCACAGAATTCTACTAGTTAAAAATGAATAAAAATGATGAAGATAGTAGCCCCCCAAATTAGTCCTGTTGACGGCCCCTGAACCTTTGCTAATCCTCGAACTATACGCAGGTATTCAAGGTACTGGAGGCGCGGTTTTGGGGCGATGGGGTCGAGATCGTTGTGCCCCATGAGTGGGGTGTGGAGTACTAATGAGCCAAATTTCAAGTCTCTATGGATTTAGGTTAGGTTGTTGGTTGTTTGTGCGTGTACGCGGCCTGCAGGAATCCGCACAATCGATCGGCTTACCTTCGTCGGCACTTGAACAGATGACCACACCCGCACGTATGCGTTCTTTAAGAGTGGTGATGGTGAGGACACGAGTGAACTCCGGTGAACTTAGCTTGGCAGCAAGGACAATGTCGTGACTTGTCTTGTCCAGGTCCAGGCACCATCAGCGCGGAGGAGCACACGGGAGCTGTATAGGAGCCACCCGAGTGGCCGAAGCGGGGCCCCCGGGGTCGGGAGTTCGGCTCGGCCCGGCGCTCTCGACTCTGTCTCTGTCTATTGCGCCCGAAGGGCATTGCAGCTGTGACAGCTGTAGTCTGGAGAATTCCTTAAATTGTTAAATATTGCTGGCCCGAGCAAAGAATAAAGTTCTATTAATCACACATTAAGTAGTACATTTCCTGCGCAATTAAGGCGCATTACCGAACAATAAATGCGCTGAACATGAAATGCGCTGAACATGTGTTACCTAAAAACAGTATTAGTGGTGCATATGCAAAGTGCAACAAAATGTCCCGCACTTAATGTGTAAAAGCGCATAAAATGCGGTAATGCCCGTAAGAAGTACATGAGCGATTCAAGAGTATACCCAGTACCCTTTACTTTCAGCCTATTTTCTTAATTTTCACTGAACTAAATTTTATGAAAACGCAAAATTTAGTCCGCAAGGACAATATTAGCAATCAAGTTGTTGACCGTGCCCACCACACACAATTAATATATTTAGTATGCCATTACATTTTTTAAAGCGGTCTGTAGATTAAGATCTCCAGAAATCCTCTGACTTTATTTGATGCGCTTCCTTGTAAATATATATTAAAGATTAAATTTAAGCATAAACTATAAATTTGAAGAACTACTTAGTTTCATCACCAAGTATCAGAATATTTTCTTTACGATAATGTAGAGGCTATATCTATGAGGAGGGTTTAACTTAATTCTATAAGAACATGAAATTTGATTCTGCTGTGATCTGCAGCAGTGGTTTCATGAGGGTGGTGTGGTAATCGGGTAAGTAAACAACGAAGGGCTTTGCTTTTGATCTGTCAAAATTTCAGAAGCGTTATTGTATACAGCTATTTGTTTCATGTATATCATTGCTGACTTTGTTTCAACTCTTAAAACTCTTAAGATAAAAACTTTTTGCTATTATTTTTAATTATTTGTTTTTAATTGGTTGATCTATTATGTAGTTTAGTGAGTGGTGAAAACTCAAAATTGACTACTTAACTTAATGTCTGGACTTCTATGAATCACTCATTAGCTTTAATCAAAAGACACGTTCCTATCAGTCTTTATCAATTATTCAACAAAAGTCAGCTGACAGTTGCTAAGTGCATTCTTTTCTTCCAGCCAAATTTTGGG
>NW_026267421.1:255045-259479 GCF_000697945.3 Frankliniella occidentalis | reverse complement strand
CCCCCACCTTACAAATGAGGTATGGGTGCGGCCGGTGCGCGGGGGCCCTCCGGAGGGTCCGCGTCGATACGGCCGCCTGCTGTGCTGCAGGCCTCCGGCTCAGGGTGTGGTGGGGGCACGCCGTCGTGGACAACGGGAAACAATAGGCGGCCACGGAATGTAGAGTAATTACATCGTAAATCACGTACGGTCGGTGGTGCGGGGACTTGCTGCGGGTGCGGGGGAGTAGTACCAAGGTATATTTTGCCAGATATTTTGATTTAAAAAAAATGTCTTTTGGTAGAGACATTCTAGGGGACTGCCTAAAGGTTTTTTTTGTTGTTTTTTTGTACAAACAAAGGAATTGAGTAGCGCGGCTCGCGCCTGACGGGTAGGCAGCCGCTGCTGACCGGCGCGGCGCAGTAGTGGACTTGGACTTCCCCGAAGGCGCTCGTGCATGTTTCAGAACGCCCCTCGCGTGACGGGCTGCACCGCGCCGGGGCTGCGTCCGCAGTGTGAGTGTGTGTAAGAGAGAGAGAGAGAGAGAGAGAGAGAGAGAGAGAGAGAGAGAGAGATGGACGGGATGGACGGGGTGCCAGCAACAGCAAGTTTCTAGCCCTGGTGTCGTGCTCGCTCACCTCGTACACTCGGAGCAGCGGGAGCGAGAGGGGCTGCTGCTGCTGCTCCGTCTCCGTCATCGGCTCCGCCACGCTATGCCACGCCACGCCACGCCACTAAACACTCGCGCCGCCACGCCACGCCGGTACTCGATACTACAGAGGGGGTACAACACGGGGGTGAAAAAATGGGAGAGAGAGAGAGTGGGAGAGCGCGACCCCCTCGCTCTGTGGCCGCAGTCAGACTGACCAGGCCTGCGCCCCGGGGGCGGGGGCGGCGCGGGGCGCGGCGGCGTTGGGGTGGTGGGGGCGGGCCGCGCGGCGGGCCTACTGACGGCCGGCCCGGAGGCAAGGTGACGCTTGGCGTGGCGGGGGCGCAGCGGGGGTGCTAGACACCTTGCTGCGACGCGGGGTGATGGGTGGGCGAAAGGTACGTACGTAGTACCGGGCTTACAAGGTTCGCAAGTACCTCCACGCACTTATGTCGGCAGTTCTTTTTACTTTTCCATTATCCATTATGTCAATACAAGTTGTTGTTCGTAAAATTACGAAACATACCTAAATTTACAATGTGTTATTAACGTTGCAAACGACAAAGGGTGTGAGTCATGTTTGAGCCTCGAGTCATCCGCTGTTATCTCACAATAAAGATAAAAGTCGGTCGTGCGGCCTCACCCGAAATCAGGTGAGACAGACACGGCATTGAGATGGACGGGACCGAGGACATGACACTTCTTGCACGGGGGGCACAAGGGAACGCTGTAGGTACGAGATGCACCTCTGCAGCAATCAGTACCCTCAATAAATCAAAATTCATAGAAGATGTGCGCTACATAATATTACCTCTGAATTGTAGGGAACGAATCATGCCTTTTCAATAATTTGGTGCTAACAAAAAAAGTATTTCTACTTCAAAATGACACCATACTCCAAAAATGTACTCTTAAACGTGTTCAACGTTCAACTCGGTAGCTGCAGGTACACTGTAGCTACACTGTAAAAAAAATTATCGTGATTTAACGAAATTTTCTCGGTGAATTTTCTATTGGGTAATTCTAGGAAAGGGTGTCCGTAAAGTCACGTGATTTGTGAGCGACTGGGAGGTGCTACGGCTTCACTGAAAACGACAGTGTGCATTGCACACACGCAAAATAGTGTGTTTGCTAAAACAGAAGTGGGCCTTTGTAAATTTAGCAAACTGTTTTGCTGTTCCAGCAAAATGTTTGCTGGAACAGCAAAAATTTAGCTGAAACGGCAAAAAATGTTTGCTGTTACCATAGCTGCTAACTTTCTTTTGCTGCTATGGGAACAGCAAAAATTTAGCTGGAACGGCAAAAAATGTTTGCTGTTACCATAGCTGCTAACTTTCTTTTGCTGCTATGGGAACAGCAAACATTTTTGCTGTTCCAGCTAAATTTTTGCTGTCCCAGCAAACATTTTGCTGGAACAGCAAAACAGTTTGCTAAATTTACAAAGGCCCACTTCTGTTTTAGCAAACACACTATTTTGCGTGGCACTGTACAAATTTGATCCCTATCACATGGGATCACGTTTGAAAGCTCTTTTCACGAGGAAACTGAAAATGTCATCCGCTTTCCAAAGTTATCCATCTGAAAGGAAACATGTGCATGCCATGCACACTGTATATACAGTTTGCAATGCACACTGTTGAGCTATCAGTGATTCATCTTGAAGTTGCAAAGTTTTTATCAGTGCGTAGAATTTTTTACAGCTGTAACTGTCCACGAAGCTGTCTGACATTGTCATTGGAGTATCAGGAGAATCCCTGAGCGGAGACACGGATCCCTAGGGGATGCAACCCCTCCCCGCCCCGAAGCGGCATGCGATGCTACAGAACTCCGCGCAGTTCTCCCCTCCGTCCGTGGACCACTCTGGGCCGCCCGCACAGCAAAGCAGAGGTGGTCACCAGTTTGTATTTGATTGTCCCAGTCCCACCTGTCCTCCCCGGGGACACGTCCATGACGTCACTTGGCCCAATCCGCCGCCCGCGTTAGTTTGGACGTGGATTTCAATAAGGGATGTGCTAAACAAGTTTGTGAGCACACAAAGTTATTGTTATTGTTGGGTTATTGTTGGATGACTTTGGAGAAATAGTAGCGAGACAGGTTCAGGAATATTTACTGTAATTCAAGTATAAAATAGAGACATTCCAAAACTATGGAAGTTCAAGTGTGAAACAAAATCAAGTGCAGTGTCATATGTGTATCACATTTAGGGGTAGGACCACACATGTGAAAGGACAAGTTCTAGGTGAACTCGAGCTTTAGCGACGGCTTCTCTGCCATGATCAGTGCCCTGAAGGCGTCTTCGTGGGCAGGCTTGACTGGGATCCGCAGTCGGCGGAGGGCCGGCAGCGAGGGCAGCGCGCTGGCCAGCGCCTGCAAGGGCATGAAGCGCTTGGATAGGCGTTGGCGGTGGCGTCGAATCGGGTTGCGCTCCGCAGGAATACACACGACAGTCAGCGACCTGACGCGGGACCGCACGGACGCCAGCGCCATGAGGAGGTCCGCGTCGATGTCGACGTCGGCGTCGCCGGTGGTGAGCAAGTACACCAGCCTGACTTCGCGCAGGTGCACGGCGCGCCGGAGCAGCTCGGCGGCGGCGTCCCGGTGGCGGGCATCGTCGCTGACGGTAAGCCCGAGGACCCGGAGCGACCTACAGGCTGCCACGGCCTCCAGCCCGGGGATGGTGCAGCAGGTCAGCGTCCTCAGGTTCGGGATGTCGGGGAGCAGGCGCACGGTGGAGGTGCACTCCACGCTGGTAGGGTCGTGCCCGAGGAGAACACGCTCCAGGGTGGCGGCGTGCTTCGCCAGCATGTACATGACGAAGCGCTCAGACTCCAGGGAAAATGTTTTCACAGTAAACTGCCGCAGGGACGGCGGTAACGCCGCGCTGCTAAGGAATGCGGGAGGTATTGGCCCCGACCCCCGCACCACAAGCTCGTCTAAGCGAGGCATCGCCGCCAACGCGCTCAACACCGGAGGGATCACACTGGCATCAATCGAACTCCAAATGGGTATGTATAAGTCAACGCGCCTGAGGCGGCCGAGGACCACCTGCCTGTTGACGGCCGCAGCGGCGTGCGCGGCGGTGTCCCTGTCCTTGCCTCTTGTCAAGCTGAGCCGCAACTCCTCGGCGGCGCAGCTGGTCGAGGCGAACGCCGCCGCGCGGCAGGGAATGCTTCTCGGAACACTTTGAGAGCGACGGGCACATTGACGCACAAATACTGGTGGACGGTCCCATCGACTTCCTATGTTGAGCAGCCGGACACGCGGTGCTAGCCGCAGCACGGGGCACACGCACCGGATGCGGTAGAACTTCCGGTGCCGCCACGCGTCCGGGTGCCGCACCAGGCCGTCGAACCTCTTGCACACCAGGCGGCAGGTCAGGAGGTCACGCAGGCGCAGGAAACGCAGCACCTCCAGCAGCACTTCGTCCGGCAGCCGATCCATGCTCTGCTGACCAGCCATCAAATAAATGCACTGCGAGCTATTTTCATGAAAAAGAGAACGAATAATACAAAAGTCGCGGCGAATCAGAGGTGGCCATTCTATCGCCGATGATGGGAGGGACGGGGGGGGGGATTATTATAACCCCCCGTATAATGTACCTGAATCGTACAATCCGATTATACGCACATTCTGGATGAAGAACGAGTCTCTAGCTGAACGCGTTGACGACGCCTCTGGTCTGGTTTGTCGTTTGTCAACGCGTTCAGTTCAGCTAGACCGTTCTTTATCCAGAATGTGCATATCTACTCCTCGATCATACTAGGCCAGACGCGTCCACACCGGAAGGGGGCACTGTGGAGGGAGGG
>NW_026267421.1:249329-250410 GCF_000697945.3 Frankliniella occidentalis | reverse complement strand
GCGCTGCACGGCGATCGGTGGAACTCAGGGGATAGCCAAGACATCGACATACGGCCGGCCCAGCACCCTCTCCTTTCCTCGTCCTCTCTTGCTCCTATACAGCTCCCGTGTGCTCCTCCGCCATCAGCGTTACTGCAAATAGGCCAGAGGAGGCTTGCTTGCAGTACATATAGTGTAAATAGCTACTTCGCCATCAGCGCCCCTAGTGGCAAGCTTGCGTACTACACACAACGAGCGGGGTGCAGACGGGTGCGGGTGGCCGGGCCAGCTGGGCATCGTTCGGTTCTTGTCCCTTGTTCTTCCACCGCGATTAGCGTGGTGGTTGTTGTATATTTTATTTGAATTCAGATGCTTGGATGTTCGGTAGGAACATGTCAGAATAGGACGTAATGGCATCGGAACATAGGCCTAGTGACCTTTTACTGCTGATATTCGCATTATAGAGACAACCTGAGAAATGGCTAGAACAAACTATTATGAGCTTTTCTAACGCGAATCGTTTTCTGAAGCAGTCGGTCAGTCACAAGCGTTTTGCTTTCGCCTAAATACTTGCAGGCTGTTTATGGCGCAGATTTGGCTACCCAAGCAGGCAGCCAGGCGCGGTTTGATTAAAATGCGCCGTCCGCCGAGGTGGCTCTTCTTTTCAGTCCGTCCTAAACCCAGTTCCGCTCTATTCTCCTCCTCTCCCCCATCATTTTCCACCCTGACCTGCCCCACCCTTCCACCTCCTGCCCTTCCCCTTCCTCAAACCCGTTCACGCTGGCTTTGCAGTCCTCTATCCGCAAAGTTCTCGCCTCTCTGGTTGGCTGGCAAGATACCATCGCCCGCGGGAATGAGCTCGTTAGTTTGGCGTGGCGTGGTGTGGCGGGGCGGGGCGGCGGGTGCCGAGTACCCTTGCATTACTTCCAGGCTGCAGCGCTACGGGGTCATCAGCTCGGACGCAGCGCCGCGGTGCCACCAGGAATGGAATTAGGACCAAGCGGCGGTGTTCCGGCTCGTTTTATTGTTGTTAACGTTTCCTCTGCCATTCTCATTCGTTAAAGTCCGGGTTATTCAGGTTGGAGTTGGAAAAGGGTGGGGG
>NW_026267421.1:240090-248209 GCF_000697945.3 Frankliniella occidentalis | reverse complement strand
GGAGGGAGGGATATTGCCTATTGGGATTGCACCCTTTCCCTTTCGAAACACCATCATAGTACACCTTAAGCCCCCGCGTGCTCCTCTGCTTCACGGCCCGATCGGGAATGTAAAACAGCTGAGGGAGGGGTGGGGGGTGGGGGAAGCCACGCGTGAGGAAGGTTATGGAGGGAGATGCGGGCTTCCCTCCCCCCCTTCCATGTTGGCGGGGCCAGCACGTTGTTTTTTTTGCGGTTATCTTTAATTCTATTTTCTCTCTCAATATCGTGGAGTCGTGTGTGGAATCGCCTTGTCGGAGGGTGAGCGGAGGTTTACGTTGGTAGAAAAGGGAGAAAAGATGTGCATTTAAATTGAGTTTCCAGTTAGTTCAGTTCTCCTTAAGTACATTAACGTCGTTTGGAACATGTAGGAACTCGGCTCATCTACGAGCCGACTTTCCTGGGTCGAATTGCGAGATGCTCGGCAAACGCGATGCTTTCAGTTCGCAACGACCGCCACTGTTGCATTTTACATATCGCTGGCGAGGAAAAGTAAAACACCAGCGAGAAGCAAAAAGACAGCAGGAAGCGAGCAATAGGATCAGAATTTCAAGAGGGGCCCAGCCCAGAGGACCGGCTTGCCCTGCAGCCGGCTCCAGCACCCAGCATCCCTCTCCGCATCCGCGACACCGTTTTTAATTGCAAATGATTCGGTCGGCGCATACGACCAGCAGCCGCGCCGCCGCGCCCCTTCTACGACTTTTAGAGCTTGAAATTTTTACGGAAACATTGGAAACTTTTCAGGAAGAAGTCGGAAACAAATGAAATATTTCCACAAAAAATAGAAAAATTAAAATTTTCATAGGAAAACCGCTTTAAATTTTTGACAAATTTCCCCAAAATACTGTTGCTCTGGAAAATTAAAATTCCTTGCGCTGCTTCCTCGGACGCCCAGCGCACTCACCGAGTCCATGACGACGCCTGGGTGTAAGCCGGCCCGGGGGCGAGCTCGGGGGCGCCGAGCCGTAGCGGCTCCAGGGGCAGTGAGGGGCGAGGAGAGGAGAGAGGAGACCTCGCCGACGAAAAGGGCCGCCGCCGCTCCGGAGGGCGGGGCAAGGCGGGGCTGGCGGGGCGAGCCGACAGAAAGGTTAGGACGCGTCCGGGTGAGGCTATACGCGGGCCGGCACTGCACTGCAGGACCAGACGAGGACCTCCCCACGACCCGGCCCTCCTCCTGCAGGTGCTAAACGACACGGCTAACTAACCAGCTCGGCTGCTGTCGTCAACCTGTCCTCTTGCGCCGGCGCCTATCTGATCGCACTCGCGGCCTCAAGTCTCTTATCAGTTTGTTGCTGCTCAAATATCCGTGGAGCGACTCGGCACGGCGCCGCCGCCACCGCCTTCGGGTGGGTTGCAACGAACCATTCCAGTAAATCTAAAATGTACGATAAAGAATGCGGGGAACAAGAAAACGGAAATCAGTAATGCAAAAACATGGTGACTTCCCTTTCCTTGTTCCCCGCACTCTTTTTCTTCTCATACGCCAGCTTTGCCGGAATTGTTTATGTGTCACGAGAAAACGCACGGAGAAGTAAGCCACCTGAAAGTGCGTCGTTTTCCTCAGATTCGTTCGGCTGAACACGGGACGGGGGCTCGGCGCCTGCGAGGCGTAGGGTAGGCCGCCCCGCAATACACGAATGCACTGCACGCGCACGCAAGATGCTGCCTATCTAACAGGGAGTTATGAGAGCTTACAGGAGTCGTTCACTTCGCAGCTTTTTTTACCGGTTCATTGTCTCGGATATGTTGGGTGTCAGTGCTTCTTGGCTATCTTGCCCCGCGGTTATCCAGATTGGCTACAGCATGGATCGTAGGGGTATAAGTCTCTTTTATCGTGAGAAAACAGGACTTCCCGACGACCACATAGATCCACTCTTGAGACAACAGCAGAATGAGTCTCACATAGGCCTTGGCGCTTGACGATAGATTATTAATGTCTTCAATTTGTCTCCTACTATACTCCAAAGCGACTCGGAAGCGGATGCGCCGGATACGCCAAGGATACTGGCTGGTATCACGCTGTTCTGAAAGCTAATCAGTTTTGTACGGGCTTGCCTCGCCATGGCACCTTGCAGGTCGCGCGAGTAGGCAACCCGCCCACACGTAGGAATGCGCTTCGGCATAACTACAGAGGTGCGCAGGAATCAGCCACCTGGGTTCAGTCTGCCTTTCACTCAGCTCCAATTCTTCATTTTCATTTACGAGGTGAATTGGTAGAGGTACTTTAGCTTAGAGGCATTGCACGTTTTAGAGACATACATTGTTTAGAGGAGCAGGTAACGCTGGTAACGGTGCCATCCTCGCCGTCGTTCTGCGAGCGCCGCCCTAGTTTTCATTCTCATTTCTGCTGCCGGCTACGAAAGTGGCGGCCGCAACGCCGGGACACGAAGGGGCAGAACTGCAGCATGCGGTGCGGCCGTCGTAAAAACTCCCCACGCCGCCCCGCCACTTCCTGACGCGTGCTACCCCCTCGCCCTTCCGGCCCAGGGACCGTCCGCAAAGGAGCAGGGCGACCGGCGGCGGGTGACCGCGCTACTCGCCCATGCGTACTTCCAAAGGTTTAGAAGTCGTCTCCAGAAACATTTTTTGTGTGTGTGTGTGTGTGTGTGTGTGTGTGTGTGTGCGGGGCGCTCACGCGACATCTGCTGGTCGAAACAGCCCGGTCCCAATCTAAGTAAAAGGGTTGCTTCTTCTCCCCGCCCCTGAGGACGCGCAGACTCCCACCCCTCGGACACGGGCTCCAGCGCGAGCTCCAGCGTGTCTCACGCGGGGCGCGCGACGGCCCGCCGCGGTCTCCACGACGGCGACCTCGCGGCCGCGGCCGGAGCCACTCGACGCCCTCGCTGGACGTCCCCGTCGTGCTTACCTTGTCCACCGGCTTGGCTGGGCAGGCGCGGCAGAGGTTCCAGAAGGTGCCGATCATGGTGACGGTGCGGTCCAGGACCGGTCCGGACGCTGCGGGGGCCCGGGTGCCCGTGCGGGGGCGCGGCCGGTGCCGGGCGGGGCGGGGCCGCTGGGCGCGGGCACGACGCGCTGGTGCGCTCCGGTTCGCTCGCCCCCGGTCCGGCTAGCGCGGCGGCGCGGGCGCGGCACGGGCTAGCGCGGGGTGGTAGGGCTCTGCTCGCCCAGGACGTCCTGAGCGCCACTGGCGAGGCGGAGCAGCGAGGGCGGCGAGGAGCCGCTGGCGTCCCACGGCGTCGCAGCTCCGAGTGAGAAGGGGAGGCATCCTGGCGCGGCGTGGCGCGGCGTGGCGCGGGCAGGGGAGGCGCGGCCGGGGGGGAGGTTCGCGAATCGATAGGGAGGCGCCGCGCGGGAGCCGCCGCCCTGCCGCCGCCAGCCCCGCCACCACCCCCCGGGCCCCAAGCGGGTAGGGGTGTCCTCGCATGCCATACCTCTGCTCCCGCCGCCACCAAACCTGTACCAGCGCCGGTATCGCTGCTGCAGCTACCCTGTCGTTAACGGCCGCCCACCAACCCCCGCGCAGGCAGGACGCTGCAGCTAGCCCCTCCTCTCCCTCCCCCCTTCCCCTTGAACACGGCCCTCTGCATTGTGACAGCTGCAGCAGTGGGTACGTTCGGAGAGCTCAGTCTTTATGGGTCTCTCCGGGCACCGTGTTGGCGTGTGTCCTGGATCCTAGGAGTAGGTACCCATCGCGCTCTGTACTCGTACTCAGTGTGTTCTGGATCGGGCGGGTTCAGGTCTCACGCCGAACCTTTCTGCGAGTGAGACTGCGTCTTCCGTCTCTCTCGCACTCTGCAGGCAGCTGAAGCTGAGCCACAGGATCGGGTCGGGTTTGTCTGTCGAGGCGATACCCGTTTTGGCCAGGTGTCAGGCCCTGTGTCAGCTGAGGGATGAGCGTAAAATGAAAAATATAGGCAGTTAAAAATAAAATTACTTTATTTGACCAGAACTCTGTATGGCGGAGTGAACTTATTTTAATTAATTATTGTTATATAATTAAACAATATACAAGACATGCTCAATCTTTAACAACACCTTGCTTCCACTAGGAAAGCACAACATGTTTTAATTTTCAGAAATAGGGACAATGAAACAGATACCTAAAGAAGTCTAGACTCAGTGTTTCTTCTTTTGTTCTGGACTAGGAAGTAGGCCTGCTTTTTCAATAACCTGCCTTGCGGCATTATTTATAAGACGGAACCGATCAGGACCCAGATGAACTCCACCATACCACCGACTTACAACAACTAAGATGTTACGCACATCCATTATCTATATTAAAATAAAGTTAAGTATTATATAGACAATAAATGAAGTCTCATTTTACAAGATCTTGACTGACCTGCAAAAGGTGCAACATTCTGCTTCCTGCTTGGGTCTCACCATCATCTTCACAGTCTTGACTAAAAGATTTAGTTTCTTCCCGATAAATTCGGTAGGCATACATATTATGAGTTGCATGAGCTATTTTTTTGTTTTCCATAAGAGTAGATATAACCTGCCTGAATAAAGGAGTAAAAAAAATAAAAAATACTTGACATTACAATATTTTTAAATGCATCTTCCCTGACAAATCCCAAATAACATACTTAACATCACTTGTTGATGATATTGTCGCTACATGTCCTTGAAATGTACTTTTTTTGAAACTTATAGGATCCCCATGAACAATTGTTGGCCCATCTTTGCTGACTTTCGATGACTGATTCATCCTGTCATCGTTCCAACATGTATAACTTTCTGCATAAACTTCCTCGTCTTCTTCGTCCTCTGCTTTAGCAGCAACTCCACATGCCTGCAAGGAAACCTTTTCTTGCAGCCACTCTCTAGCTTTTTCAACCCATTGGAATATTATGGTTTCTCCGATATTGTCTCTAAAAATTAATGATAAATGTGAGAGCAACAAGTAATAAATAGTATTTCACAGGTAAATTGATTGAAATGGCTGATAAAGAGTATCGTACAAATACATATCTTGAAGAATTGTGGTAATTTCTACCATTTCGTCTCTTGAAAGTGATGGAGCCAATATCTGAAATAGTGGAGGGCCTTGGCCTGGGTATATGTCAGTTAGAGTTACGAACAATTCGAGTGATAAATTTCCTTCAGAAAGGGTGATGTTTCCTGAACCACCGCCGTCATCCTCTTTCCACTCTTCTCCGTAAATTGACTTCAGTACCTCCTGCTCTTCAATCTAAACAAAAAATGATTTTTGACACTTAAGTTTAAGAGACTGATTATACCATAATGAAGTTGAGGGGAATAGCTACATAGGTTATTGTCACTTGGAAACACGAAGTTTTCTTTTGCGCACACAATATGACAATTGATGTAATGGTATCTTTAAGCTAAAGTAAAATGCGGGCGCAATTACCTGTCGGCTTATGTTGCCATCAAGCGTGTTATTCTCCATCACGAAAGTGTTAACTCTGAAAAACCACTACCATATCGACGTAGTCCACAGAGATAACAACAACAATGTCTGCGAATAGAACGAACCGCGTTCCTGCCCCAAGCGACAACTGCGAATAGCTTTTGAAGTGCTTGGGTGCAGGTAAAAAGAACAAAGGAGTCGACAAAAACATCACTGTAGCCAGTACACCCACGTCAAATCCCAAGGTGTTTGACACAGCAATGAAAGCAGTATATTATACATTCATGCTGAAGTGATCGCATTTTATTTGACTTTTTACGTAACTTCAATTCATGTTCGCCTTTACATGTCTTCTTTGTCGAAAAAAGAACATAGTTCCAGTCAAAGTAAACATCAGTGTGGTGGCAGGGTTTCTGGTTTGAAACTCACAACGGTTTTAGAAGCGAAGTGGCAGCAGCTAGAGTGAACAGTGAATTTGACGATTTGATTTGATTTTAATGTGCGCTGTCGCCGGTAAGAGCCATGGCCGAGTTCGACGACACGACTATGCTCTTTTTGGACGAAACGTAAGTAAATAATGCTGCAGCAATTTCAGTTGTCACTGTCGAAAGTGCCTTGATGACATGGAGGCTGAAGACATGTTTTTGGCAGTTTGGCGTTTGTTTATATAGGCTTTTGCTGACTGCAGCTGGTTGCACTTGCTTACTACAAGCTGATTTTGTTTAATTTTGTTTTGGGCCTCGTTTGTAGCAATAAAAAATTCCATGATAACTTAAAATTTTGAATGTTTTTGAGATGTTTTTAATGTCCTGAGTGCTGTCAAAAATTTGAGGACACTACCCAAATTGAGCTCAAATTTTTCAGCCTCAAGCATTTTCTGTGGAAAGATGATGTATTGTTTTCTGAGATTCATTTGCATGTCAGTGTCAGTAATATCAAATTCAGAATAGTCTGTGTATTATCTATGTACTGTACACTTGTCTCGGATTGATATTGGCACATGATAAATTGCGTAAAATGTGACATGTGTCCTTTGTCAAAGAAAGTGTTCTCTGCATCTCTGCATTATTGATTGCGCATTTGCCCTTGGCCTTTGCACGGTTCATGGTAATGTGAAGCCCTATGCATGCGACCAGTGGTTCTTCGTCCCTCTCATCAGCCGCCTGCCCTGCGGCTTGCCATGGCTCCTCCCTGTCCGCTTGTCCTTCCTGCCTGTTTATAATTGTACCCTCCATGTCTCAACAGCAATCAATTTTTATGCAGCGCAATGATGAATTTAATGCCTTCAGTCAGTACCTTGACACTTTACGCTACCACTACGTACCTGGCCCTAGTCACTGAAGGAGAGGTGCAACAACACCAAGTACAGTTTGCTCATTAAATAACAAAGGGGTGGGCTGGGGACGGGTGCCCCGGCCACGGGGTGCAGGCATCTGAATGCCGTACGCCGTTGACATTCAACCATGAGGCAGTAGTGCAGTCAGGTTGGGGTGGCTGACTCACTCTGACACCCCCCGCCCCCCTGTCCTGTTCGGCGCCGTGGCGGGGCGGCTCAAGCTGAGCCGCGGCGAGGAGGCGAGGCGGACTAAATTTTCAGCGAGATTTATCGGCTGCACCTTTCGCCACCCGCGAGGCCCACTTCCACTGCCCTTTTGCTCAACTTTCCCCGCGCCATGACAAGCGGGGGGTCTTCGTCTCGTCTCCCAGCCCCCCGCCTCGGCCCACCACCGCTGCGCCCTTTGCCTCCCCGCCACCCCCTCTGTACTCTCATGACTACTATTCCCAGCCCAGCCCAAGGGGTGGGCCTCGGGGAGGACGTGTGGGGCGGCAGGGGCCTCAGTGCGCAGCCGCCGCCCCCGCCCCTCCCCTCCCGCGCCCCGCTTCCGCCCTTCCGACCGGCGCGGGAGGGGAGGGGGCCGCTGGCAGGCCGCCACAGCTGGCCGCGACGGCCGCGCCGCCCGTACCGCAGCCTCACTGCGCGTCGTCTCCGAGTTGGAGCTCAAGGTCCTCCCAGTTCAGTTCAGTTGCCCGCCCGCCGCGCCGAGGGGAAGACGTCGTCGCTCACCCCGTCCTCGCGTCCGCGTGTGTGTTTGTGTGTGCGGCAGCGCGTCAGCGGCGAGCAGGCCGGGAAGGTCATATCCATTGCCCAGCTGGGCCCCTGAGCACGCGTCGCTCGCGGCCAGGACGGCGACGCCAGCAGCGGTCGACGACGTCGACCTGGAGATGCTGGCCAGGACGCCGTCGACCAGTGATGCGGGGGTGGAGTGCCGGCTCGGAAAGTGATACCAGTGATACAGTGCAGCAGTGAGTGGCACGAGAGCGCCGCAGGGTTCGATATTTGGATTGGATTTACGCCGCCGACATGTCGGTGTTTCGTCTGAGCACGGGCGGGGGCAGCACCTCCCCCTCCCTCGACTCGCCGGAGCAGACTCCCTTCTGGTGAGTTTTGTGGTGTGTCCATGTGCGTGGGGGTGGGGGGTGGGGTGGGGCGGTGGGCCGAGACATGTGCCGAGCACATGCGGTGGACCGAATAGGAAGCCTACACCTACAACCCTTTCTCGGAATGTAGTTTTCTGAGTCCTGACTCAGCGTTTAGCCTGGTGTAGGTGGTATCTCCATAAATTCGTAAAAAATAAATATAAATGGCGTTTTAGTTGCCAAAGCCAAGGTTTATATTTCTGGTTTTTGTGATGCAGGAAGCTGCACTTATGGGGTCCACGTGGCCGGGTGCTTACTTAGCACATGC
>NW_026267421.1:227208-231950 GCF_000697945.3 Frankliniella occidentalis | reverse complement strand
CCCGCCACGCCGCGGCCCGCGGAGGGACGACGGAAATAGGCGGTGGTCCGTACCGACCAGGGCACGGGGGCCCGCGGCGCGGCCAGTGCCAGCACGCGCGGCTCCACTCTGGCCGCCTCTCTAGAGTGCCCTCCGCACCACGAGAGGGCCGGCCGACGGGGCGCGCCTCTCTAAGCCCCCCTTTCCCCCTTTTCTCCTCCCCCACATAACTGTCTCACTCATCTCCCCGCCTTCCTCCCCCTCTTTTCTTCTCCTGCTCCTCCTCCTCTTGGGTGTCCTACGTGCCGAAGGGAATGAATCCTCTATAAATACGGCACGACGTGCCAGGAGGCGTTTAGTGGTGCCAGGGGAAGAGGAATACACGTCCCTCTCTCCCTGCATGCCTCTCCGAGCGCGGCTCTCCCTCACGGCGGCGCAAACCACCACCGTGCTGCAACCCCGCGGTGCACCCTCTGTACTAATTATGTACCTCACTCGCGGCGAGCGAGGGACTGCGACGCTGCTTCGCGGCTGCGCGGCTTTCCGAGAGCCCTGACGTGAGCCCCAGCCTTGGTTGGGCCGTCGGGTCGGAGAGCCCGGCCCGGCCCGGCCCGGCCTGGTCATGGGCCTCGCTAACATCGTGAAGCCTTTGGCACTGCCAAGCCCACGCGCTCCTTCTCCCCCATCTCAGCGCCGCCCCGTCACCGCCGTCACGGGCCATCCGTCCGTCGGTCGGTCCGTCCGCCTCGAGGCGCCAGGCGCCACGCCCGTGTACGACCTCCGAGTGACGACGGCGACGTCGGCGACAATGGCGCCTCCCTCCCTCCCTCCCTCCCTTCCTCCCTCCCGAGGCAGTCGCCCCCGGGGAGAGAAAGCACGAGGTCGCCGTCGGCGGGGGGTCGAATAACCCGGGAGGGGTTGGCGGAGCAGCTGCAGCGCCCGCGACACCGACCCTGTGCCCCCGGCGGGGAGGTGGTCACCACCAGAGAGATAGGGCGCGAGATACAGAGATTAGAGCGTCTCTGTGGGCCACCCAGTGGATGTGGACGCTGACTTGGGTGATAGTGCCTCTTCGCCCGCCGCCCCCACCCCGCGCCCTGCCCCGCCCTGCTCGCAGTACACCGCGGCACCATGACGAGTGCGTTTAGGACAGCCGCGTGTCGCGGGGGAGCGTGCGCAAACCGCCTGACTGTTTATTCCGTCCGATTCGGAAGTGAAAGACTGACTTTGTTCTATGGCGCGGTGTTGTTTGTAACAGCGTGGTGCTTCTGCGATGCGATGGCAGTCTGTCTCCCTCCTCTTCCCTCTCTCCTATCTATCTATCCCCCCCTGGCTCGACCTCATGGTATTCGGACGGTCCCTGCTGCTCTCTGGCATCAACAAGAGAGAGGGGCCCCCTCCCCTCCTGCCTTCCTACGCAGTACGCAGCTGCCGTAACTTGGCGGAGGAATTGTCTGCGCTGCTGAGGGGCGGCGGGGCGTCGGGGCATCGGCTCGTGCTCCTAGAGCAAACAGCATGTTGTCAAACGGTTCCAAGAGGGGGATGCATGCACCGTTTAATAAAGGTGTTTAAACCGTTCTGCCAGTGCGGTCCTGCTGCTGCTGTTACCTGCCCCCCAGGCGCGATGCGATGACGTCATGCTCTGCCCGCGGGGGTGGAAGGGTCGTTACGCCCCCGCGCCGCGGGGGTGGGGGGCGGTCCTGGAGGACGTGGAGGGGGTGGGTGCGACGCGGATGAGTCACGCAGCCTCCGCGCGCAGGGTGGGGGGTTGCGCCTGCTGGCGAGCTCTCGCGCTGGCTGGGCTGGACCTCCCTAGCGCCCGCGGCGGGCGGAGGACTACCCACGGGCGCACTGGCGAGTGTATGACCCCCAGGGGTGGAAAACGAACGCTGTGCTGTGGAATAGAACAAGCCGAGCTGCCTCTGGCACCGTGTGACTCTTGAGCCGCACGGTGCCAAGTCAGAGCCGCGGCCGAGCTGGCGGCGGCGAGCGGACCACAGCGGAGTGGCTGGGCGAAAACATAAACACGACCCGAGCCAATGATATCATTGTGGCGAGGCACGGGGCGGCGGCGCGACGCTCGAAGGGCGTTCTGACCCCGCCCGCCACGCCCGTGCGCGCCCTCGCGCGCCCCCCGCACCAAGGGCGTTCCGAGGGCAGAGCGTTCGTTCGCCACGCGCCCGCAGCTTGGTTCGCTCAGGGTGACCAATGCGGCCAGCTTTAAATGGTGGTCCTCGAGTCCCCGTGTGCTGTGTTGTGTGCTCGTAGCAGGACTAAGTCTGAAGCCACCCCTTGCGGTTAGTGTCGTGTGGCTTTGGGAGGGCTATCTCTATGCCGGCCGAGTGAGTGAAGTTGTTACACTACTCTCCTCCTCTGCTGATTTGAGGTGGAACAAATGGTGGAGGTTAAATGGAGTGTGGCTTGGTCTCAAGCAAGGAGACAAGCCATCTCCTCATCTCCTCCTCATCAGGACTCTTTCCATTTCCCGTCAGTGGGGTGCTGGATGCTTACTGCTTTCGTGTTACCCCACTTCCGGTTGCCCAGGTGCTGATGGTGGCGGCGAGGAGGGTTCGGCACATGGCATCCCCTTCTGGACCTTGAATTGTTCTTTTCGTGTGACAATGCTGATGGCTGCGCTCCCTATGCAATCGCTTTACCTCGACTTTCTGTTTGTTGCAGCACCAGTCCCAACCAGCTCTCCGAGGCCCTGGGCCAGGCGTCATGTAAGTGTACACAGTGTTAGGGAGAGTTACCACTAGGGCTACCTTCGTGCCTCATAGATCTACCCTCCCTAGGCCTTCCCTGCGCCTTCCCTACTCGGTAAAAACGCGTCCTGGGATTCCCAGCACAGTTAAAACCCTTCCGAAGCAAAATGCCAAATCCTTCGTGCCCACGAAGGATGCGGCAGTTTTCTTCGTAAGGTTCTAACAGTGAGGAGAGTTGGAACCCCAGTGGATGCCCTGGAAACAAGCAATTACTGCCGGGTGATCTACTGGAAAGCCCAAGACATCCCCTGAAAAAATTTCACATTTCCAGGGCAACCCCTGGGACTCTTACAACTCCCCTGGAAAATGAAGAAAACTCCTGGAAATCTCAGGGCTCGTTTTTACCGTGTAGGGCTAAGCGGTGGAAGGGTAGGGCACCGTGGGCATCAATTATGGTGGGAGCAAAACATTGGCGTGGCGGCCGGAGCTCTGTGCCGTGGGGTGGCGTGGCACAGCGTGGCATCTTGAATCAGTGCCAAGACGCAACGAACAGAGCTCGCCTGTTAACCTGAATTTCGGTGAACATTGGGGGAGGCTACAAATTACCTTTACAGATGCCTCATGTTTATTTTATCCTTGTTTTCCTTAAACTAATTGCACATGTAATTATTATTTTCCAGTTTTTAATAATCCAACGACCAGTAAAGCTTCTCCCGTCAGAGGACGCACCATGAGAGAGTTGGAGGAAAAGCAAAGTCAGTTAAAGAAAGAGAATTTCAACTTGAAGGTACAAATATATTCTCTGGAACAGAGGATGGGTCTAATAGCTGGCTTGAAGGATAAAGAGGAAGTTATTAAATACAATATTGAGTTAAAAGTAGAAAATGAGTCTATGCGCAAGGAGCTTTCTGAGAAGCAGGATCTTCTATGCCAGGCTTCCAAGGCACTCGACCTGATGGAAGAGCAGAGAAAAGAGGAAAAGATGAGACTTAGCAAAGAGTGTGCTGCTCTAGAAAGTAGAGTTCAAGACCTTGAAAAGGTATGTTCAAACTTTACTTGTAAAAGTTTTATCTAAAATGGGAAATAAAATAAATCCAAAAGAGAGCGAACTAACTTTGATTATTTTTTGGCAGGAATTACAGGAAAGTGCACTACTTTCTGCACAACAAATGAAGTTCTCAGCTATGACACAGTCTACTGATTCACAATACTCATCGGCCTGCTTTGAGGTGGACCAACTAACAGCTCAGCTTCAAGAAGTTCAAGAGAAGGTAAAAAGGATCTTCCATTAAAATTAACAATATTTTGTATCAGCTATAAAAAAGATTTTAATTTGTCTTGTATTACTGTTTTTCAGAGTAAAGAAGATAAAGAAAAAATAACCTTTCTTGAAGCTGAGCTTGATAGATCTAGACAACAAATTGAGACACTCAGGACAACAATAAATTCTCAAAGTGAAATATTAATTACATTAGAAAAATCTGTTGGGGTGAACCAATCAGATCTTAGCAATGAGGTGAGTTTTTTAAAACACTAATTTTAATTATTCACCAACATATCTTGTGAAATATGTACCAGTTAATGATAAACATTCTACCAACAGATTCAGAAGCTACTGGATAAAGCATCAGAACTCGAAACCCAGATAAAAGCTCAAGAAGAATCTATCACTGAAAAGGATTCCAAATACTCCAAACTGCGAAAAGTGGCTGCCAGTCTGAAAGAGGAAGTAAGTATATGCTTTTCTCACAGAATCATTCTGCTCTAGTACCTAAAACTAATCTCCCAATCTAAAACAGGTTCAAAGTTTGAAGATAATAAGACAGGAGGAACTGAGAAGAAAGAATAGTGACTGTTCTAATTGTGCAGACCTTGTCTTGCAGAAGAAAGACATTTTAAATAAATATAGCGAAAAGTGTAATGAAGTTCTTAATCAGAAAGAGATACAGGAGAAAAATGCACTTATTCTACGTACACTTATGTCAGATTATTCTAAATTAGTAGATGATTCTAAAGCTAAAGATGATATTATATCTGACTTAAAAAAGAAGTATAAAT
>NW_026267421.1:225932-227158 GCF_000697945.3 Frankliniella occidentalis | reverse complement strand
GAGGCACGGGGGGTGCGGCGTTCCTCGGCTCTCCGCCAGGACTGTCCTCACCCCCTTCCCCCTCCCCCTTCATTCTGGGGGGTTCAATTGCCTCGTCGCGACGGAGACGAATTGCCGAGCACATGCGTGTCTGTGTGTGTGTGTGTCGTCACGGGCAGTGGACTTGTTTTGAATCGCGAAATTTTAGCGGCGGTGGCGGCGGAGCTTCGTGGTGCGATTTTGAGGAATTCGTGCGGAAGGAGATGAGGGAGGCCGCTATGAGGGGTCGTGAGTGCGTGAAGTGGCGGACGGTGTTCGCGCCGCGGTGTCCGCGGGAATGTTTGAACGGCGCCGTGCGTTATGGGAATGCGGGTCACAGAAGCGGTTTGTTGGGCTCTCGGCACGCTGCGCTGCTTTTTGCCGGTGGCCGCCGCCGGTCTGATGTCCGCGTGACGTTTTGACACGTCGTATGTCGGCGTTGCGGCGCTTCGCTCCCGCCTTGCCAGCTTTGATTGTAATTCATACACGGTCTCTTGTAGGAAAGCGTAAAGTGTGCCCAAATGTCAGGTGGGATCGTAGTACACTGATGAGTGGTCTCAGCAGCAACTCCACTTTAAGGGTTTGATCGGTTTGATAATACAGAAAGCTTTGTCGAAGCTGTTATAATTATAAAGATCAGGTTGACTGCTGCGTTAATCTGACAGAAGTGTGATATGGGAGTAAACTAATAAAGCCATGACGTTGCAAACGCTTTTTACGGACCTTGCCGGACCTTGCAGAGCTGAAAACGTACTACTGCATCTCGCAAAACTTTGGGTTGTTTTTCCCCTTGATTATTTTGACCCAGTTGCGTGAGAGGAAATCAGCTGTGAGATAAAAACGGCAGCTAAACGTGCCGCCCTGCGAATTGTTGTAGGACGCGAGGGGAGTATAGGGGGAGGGGGGGGGGGGTTAGGATATCAGATCACCCTTTGCACTCGGGAGGTGCTGTGTGCTCTGTCTGTCTCGCCTCCAGATGCGGCGGGGGCGGGGTGAGTTTTTATCGGCTTTTACTTGAGCCTGGCCCGGCCTGGCCTGTTGGCGCGCCCTCGTGTCGTCGGGGGTCGTACTCAAATTACGTAATTTTTTGTGGATCCTTTGTTTCGCACACTGCCACCGAATCAAGTTTATGCGGTTATGTAATAGGAACTTCAGGTGGACTTGAAAATAAAGACGTAAAGGGAAAATTGCACCACGGGAGGGGGGGG
>NW_026267421.1:220736-224427 GCF_000697945.3 Frankliniella occidentalis | reverse complement strand
CCCCCCTGTTAATGTCTCCAGGTCACCCTGGTGCTGCTGCAGCCGCGCGCAGCAAAAGTGCATAATTATTAATCCATCAACATCGACGCGAAATAAACAAAATTCCGGCGTCCCCGCCTCCCTGCAAATTTTCTCGCCTCGCCTTTGCCGCCCACGGGACGTGTCCCGGGCGGGGACGTGCAGCAACACGCCATGGCCTGCGCCATTTAGCTCATTTGCATACAAAAGTGCCCGGGAACGATTTTTCAGCGTCATTTGCTGAAAAGGAATATGGGGGACGATGAGAATGGCGAGGAGGTTGACAGGCGCGGATAATCAATGTGTTTCCCTGTGTCGTTGTTTATTAACTCGCGGCCGTATACACTTCGGGACGCTTCCGAAAATTTCGGAATTGAGCCGTTTTGGGCCGCCCGGGAGTGATATGTGCTCAAAGAGTCATAGATAGCTTCAGCTCAAAGCTAAGGACACTTGATATCCTACAAGTGCAGTGCATCCGAGGGGGCCGCCACTCCTGAAATCATGTGTACGCCCTCCCTGAAATCCTCCCGCAATGATTTGAAATCCACCTGCAATCATGAAATCATGCGTAATCTGCCAGCAAATTTTAGTCTGAAATCCTTAGAAGGTCATGTAAAAACCGCCGGAATCATGTAAAATCCGCCGGAATCTTGTGAAATCCGCCGAAATCCGGTAAAATCCGCTGAAATCATCTGTAATCCTTCAAATCAGACATATCTGCCGGCAGGTTTTAGCGTGAAATCTTCTAAAATAATTTGCGAAATCCGTGAAATCATGTGAAATCACGCAATCTTTGCAATCATGTGTACATCCAAAGAGAGAGTGGTGGCCCCCTCGAGTGCATCAACAGGGCTCTGCCCAGAAACGCGGCGTGCAATAATAAACACGCGTATATGCAAGTGTGCGGGCGTGGGCGATGTCAAGTGAGATATCAAGTTGTTTTTCCAACGCAAAGAAGATCTGCACTGAACAAATGTTTTGATGGGGGAAGCATAGGGGAAGGGGGGGGAGGAGGGGGCTGGACGAGCCGACTACGGTCCGACCCTGCGGCGCGCGGCACAGGATGTGTTTGTTAAGCAGCGCCTATGGGGCCTATGGGGCCTATGGCGCGGCGCGCTCCATGGGACGCCTGCCCTGCCTATGACCCGGCCGGGCAGACTTACATTTACTCATGACCGACCTCTTGACATGACGTCGTCTCCATCCTGATTCGATACCGCCAAAATGGGTGATCGCTCGCTCGCGCGCTCGCTCGCCTGCCTTGGACTGCCTTTGAGCAGCGTGGGCGGCGCACTATACGAGCGTAGTAAAACGTGTGTGACCCAAATACTTTTGAAAGACTTCCCGTGTCCTGCCGGGTCATTGTCATTGTCTTCCCGACTGACTGACTGCAGAGCGCGCTTTCGGCGTGTAAAGTTGTTGTCGTGCCGCTTCGCGTCCGCCACGCTCCTTCCTCTTGTCCCTATCAGCTGCTCGAGTGGGTCGCGATTGTGGCGCACAGAACAACGCACGCCGACATGTGCTGCAGCGCCGTGAGTGCAGTGCGGTGCCCGGGGGCGTTGCACCCTCCTATGTGTTGTGTTGTTGGCAGCAATGGCAGACAAGTGACGAGTGCCACACGTGCGGAGGTACAAAGGGGGCGGGGCGGGGCGGGGCGGGCAGCCGGAAGAGAATGTCTTGTTTCATTATTAATACTCGGCACGACATATCTATTTCCATCCCCCGTCTCATCCCATTCCCCGGGCCTTACTTCTCTTCTTGCTATACAAAGTGTGCAGCAGTTGCACTCGTGCTGGAGCGTTGTTCACCCAACAAAAAAGCAGGTTCTTGAATCAAGTGAATTCTCTCAAAACAAGTGCATGACTTGAATAATTTGAGTGCATGCACTTGTTTCGAGAGAATTCACTTGATTCAAGAACCTGCTTTTCTGGGTGTTGTTGTGGGCGCGTGGCGGCGAGGCGGCGACGGTGGCGGTCAGAGTGCGAGTGGACACAGTGCAGCATATAGGGGTGGCGGCGTGCAGTAGAGTAAGCACCAGGCGATAGCTGAAGGCACTTGCACTGCGCCGCCGGGCTGCGGACCAAATAATTGCCTTTCTTCTTCGCGGCCGTTAACGTGCTCTATTTCTGGGGGCAAACACTGCGTGGTGGAAAACACCTCACCTGGTTCCACTCGCTTGTAACTCCGCTTGCTATGTCTTGAATAGTGTATTTCGGGTAACGGCGGAAGAAGAAGAAGAGCGGGTAGAACATAACGTGTCCCATTGGTCGAGAGATTCCCCGTCTACGTCACACCGGTAAAGGGGGTAGACACTCGACCAATCAGGAAACCTTGTTCTACCCGCTATGAACAAGCAGTCGCGACCCGTAACTCGGGTGATGCAGTCAGGCCTCGGTCGGTCCCGTTAGCCGAAATAACTATACAACTACCAGGACTTGGGACTCTCCGCGGAGCAAGTCGCGTATGTCTGGCGACGGGATTTCTCAAGCAAAGTTCGTCGCCTCACAAGGGAGCGCAGCTTGCCCGCTGCAGCTGGTCCAGTTTTTGCCCCCGTCTGCTTCCTGTCCCATGCCCATGCGATGCGTCTCGTACGGGCTTGGGCTCGAGCCGGGCCGGCTGGGTGCAACACGACCCCGGCCAGCTGCCTTGTGCCGGGGCGGCCGGGCCGCAGGGCAAGGGGTTGTGGCAATAACCATCTGATGAAGGCGAACTGTGACGAAAGCATGCGGGCCGGCCGCCGGGCCCCCATCTGAGCTGAACTTGTGGTATCACCCGAATTATCAAGGTTGCTGATTAGCTCCGCCCACTTTCCGTACTGTGCCGCGCTTGTGGGCGGGTTGCCTACTGGGCCATGCGACACGATAGGCAAAATCATTCTCACGCCTGCATGCGAAACCACCAGGCACCAGTGTTGTACAAGTACAGTTTGGCAAATTTCGCACGGAATACACTTGAGGTCTTCAGTACTGTATGGGCTGCACCCACGCCTCTACTAGGCAACATTTGTGCATCCCTGTCGAGTAGTTGCCTGCCTAGTCGGCCGACGCTAGTCGTTCCTTCCGGTTCCGTCCCCGACAGTCTCGTGAGCGCGCCCCGAATAACCCAGATCAGCGATGCATGATGCGATAGCTGGGCGTGGTGAGTGTGGTGGGTCCCGCTCAGCCGCCGCTCGGGGCCGTACGAACTCGCTGCTGACGACGCTGACTGACGCCCTGCCCGGTGCTTCCCTCCCCCTACCCCAACTTGCAGAGGCGCGGTCAGTACGTTCCCCGCCGCCGTGTTGCAGTAGGATAGGAAGAGGCCACCGGTTTGTTTAGACTGCGGCCTGCCCTGCATCACCACCAGCGGCATGCCCTGCTTCCCTCTCGGGGGAGGGTTCAAATCCCCCCCCCCCCCCCTTGCCCTTCCACCGGCGCGCAACCGCGCCGAATAATCGTGTTTTCTTTTTCGTTTGACGTTTTCGTTTATGGCATTTTGATGGTTGGTATATATCTCTCTCTCTCGCGGGCTCCATGCGGGAGCAGCAGCAGCAGGAGGAGGACCCGCGCGCGCGCGCCTTGTCGACGGCGACACGCTGAAGAGCCACGGGAGGAGACTCTTAATGAGCGCCCCCCACGCCCCGCCCCACCCCACCCCACCCCGAAGAGCCACGGGAGGAGACTCTTAATGAGCG
>NW_026267421.1:209825-215886 GCF_000697945.3 Frankliniella occidentalis | reverse complement strand
TATTTTTTAAAATTTTCTATTTTTGTTTGCATCCTTAATTTGCTTTTACTCAATAAACTTAATGTTCAATGTGATTTTATATCTGCAATAAATTATAGTTTTATGCATTTTGACTGCTGCATGGCTATTTATTTTCCCTGTATGCATGGCTGTTCCTCTCTCAAGCTATAATTTTATCATCCTGTATTTTTTGGCTTCTTTTCTGAGAAAACTGCTTTGCTTCTATTGCTTTCTTTGTACACAAGCATGCGTAAAAATATGACTGTCAAGGATGCAAGTAAGGTATGCATGTTCCATTGTAAAATCAGATTTTTACTTTACTATGATCTTTTTCATCTTTGTTTCAAGTTGTATCATTATCTTTTCTCTGTCTGACTAATGCAGGAAAAATCTGGAGACTCCAAACCTAGTGATGAAGAATGCAGACTTCAGAGCATTCAAGCAAGCCTGAAAGAAAAAGAATCTCAGCTGGTTGCATGCGAGCAGAGACTAGAAGCAAGGGATAATCGCATTCAAGAACTTGAACAGGAAATTCAGTCATTAAAAAAAGAATGCGCCATAATTGCTGCCAAGAACAATGGGAATTCTGAAGTAACCTGTAATGACCAATCACATGAGAATATAACAAAACAGCTCGTGGATAAAGAAAAAGAGGTTGAAAATCTCAATATGGAACTGAGAAAGAGAACTTTTAATCTGCAAGTAAGTATACTAGTTTTGTAGAAACAAAGTTGAATCTAATTTTACATTGATTCATTAGGCTTACACAAATGCGTAATTTTCATAGGAGTTAGTTAACAAAGAACTTTGGGACAAAAACAAACAAATTGAAAGACTAGAGTTGAGACTTGCTTCTCAGGGTGCCGTCTGTGATCGTAAGGAGCTTGATTTAAAAGAAGCAAAACGTAAACTTGCTGAATTTGGAGTGACAGTTACATCTATCTCCCAGGTAAGTGAACCATCTATCAAGGTTTCTATTTACTAATTTTGAATGTTTTGGTCTCCATTACTCAATTTTTGGTTCTGCATTTCTATCTTTTCTACAGCATAGTGCTGACATTACTTCAGATGATGTGTCAGAACTCCAAGAACAACTGAAAATTAGTCTGGAAGAACAGATGTATTTAAGTAGGGAAGTGGATAATTTAAAAGCACGTTTAAGGAATACCCCTGAACGAGATTCTGAGAGTGTACGCTTGCAAAGGCTTCTTGAGGAAAATAAGAAACTCAAAGTAAGATGTCCTTAAAATATTTATTATTAACATGTAGCCTTAATTACTAATGCAGTTTGTTTCTGTGTGCATTACTAAAGCAAACCAAACTTTTTTTGCAGATGGTAGAGGCATATAGTAAACTATGGCGAAGAGAGGCATCAAAAGCACTTTCAGTGTTGCGAACAAGACTTGAAGAATTAGCAGTTTTTATGGATGAGTTGCTTCACCAACCAGCCCTTTTAGTTGGTCTTGGTGCTGAAAGACAGCAGATTTTGCGCACTGCAATCAATGGCAGTTTGGAACTAAGCCGTACAATTGCTAATCTGAGCAATGATTCTTTGCCAGACGATAGTTGCTCGCATTTGCTTTGTACTGATAGCAATATCTCTCCTTGCAATTTTTCACTTGAGGTATGGAATAGAAGCATATTTTGAGGGTAGAGTTAAGGCTTAATTTTTTGCATTAATAATATTAACTTTGTTTTAAGGATGCCGAGTTTTCTCAAATTTTTGAATCGGATATGAAGTCTGATAAAACTCTTAATGCAACTAATGAAGGTAATGTGAGTCAGAAAAGTGTGCAATCTCTTAAGCAAATCAACCAGGCTCTTGATGCCTCTTTTGAAAGTAAAGTGGTTCAAACATCCTGTACTTCTCTTAGTAAGGTGAGTAAGTGTGCATACCGGTAAATCATCAAAGACCCTATGTTTAAATCAACTATCTTGTTTCAAGAAATTCTGTGACACCTCTTTTAATCTTATAGGCACGAAGACGCTCTAGGTCACATCCCCAAAGCAATGTACAAAAAGATGCTCCTACCAATCTCAATGCAGGCTCTCAATCTGATTCTGAATCTTGGTCTGAGCCTGATCGCAGTGTGTCACAAGCTCGCATGGGAATTCACAATGAGAGTTCAAGGTACGATTTCCAATATTATTCATCACTGAATTACTAATGTCTGTGTCATCTTTGACCACTAGAATTAGTTATACTGTTAAGGTTTCTAACTATGATTTTATATCCTCTAGGACTATATCGAGTGTAGCTAGCACAGTGCGTAGAGTATCACTTGGGGGTCAGTCAAGCTCAAGCTCATGTGGTTCTAAAAACCAAGTGAAACCATCCAAACGAACCTCGTTCAAGGAAAATACAAATGCTGAGCACCATCTTGTAGCCCGTACTCAATGCCTTGAGAAACTCAATCAAGCAGTTGAAAACGAGCTTCATGTTGGAGGTTTGCCTCCAGTCTCAACACATCCCCAGCTAGAAAATAAAAGCTGTCTGAGCCCCACAAATGAGGTAAGTTCTCTTTTTTAAGATATCTGTGCTGAAGTGGAAGTGATAAGACTTCTTAGTAACCACATGCAGTACTCTATCCTCCCAGTATTTTGCAGCATGTGCATGTATTTAGTATCCCTTCTTGCAGTATATTGTCTGTGTCATGAAAATCTGTAACTACTAAAATTAGTCGTACTGTGAAGGTTTCTAGTTCTAACTTTATTCTTGCCAGAGCTATCTTTCTTGTTGTTTGACATACAGAGGCATTTGTATTTTTTAATAGAAATGTTGCATGTTGACCTGTAATTAGCTGCTAAAAAATTAATATTCAGGAAGATTTTGATTTTTGTCCTGTTTTTGTTGTGCATGCTCGTGTATTTTTGAATTATCTTTATCGTAGGATTGTTTTGTCCTAGGTCCCTATTTGCTCCAGTACTCTTTCTAAGTACAGGCATTGCAGCTGTCCTGTAGTGAAATTGTGGACCTATCCTAAGTCTGTTTAACTGTTAGTGTAGAAGGTATGGCTTAGTGGCATTATTGCTGGTTTTCTTCTAATGGTCTGTTTTTGGTGTGAAGCTTTCCTTATGGTCCAGTCTCTCTTTCTATTTTTACTGTTTTGGTGTTGTATCTGTACCTTTACATGTATTTGTAGAAATTTGTTCTTTCCATTTTGGTGAATTGCATAAAAATAATTTTAAGTGTGTACAACTCCATTTAATGAACTTACTCACTTTGAACAATTTTGACTTCACAATTGGAAATGGTGGTGGTCTTGCATATTTCTGTTAACTGTTTCAGAGTGCAATAGGGTCAAGTAATTTGTGGGAACGGCTGGATTGGGAAAGAAATGCACGTAAAGCATGGCAACAGTGTGCTGCACACAGGTTGCATCAGCTACAGGTGTGCTCTTTACTACTACCTCTCTCATTTCTAACATAAGTTCTTTTAGTGCCCCTATATGCCTGTTCAAGTAATGACCATGTCTGATTCTCATTTTGCTTTGCTCTTCATAGGTTCTCTCTAAAGCCAATGGTACACTGTCAGAGAAGGTCATCCAACAAGAAAGATTACAGAAAGAGCGCCAAACAGAGTTCTTAGATATGAAGTTTGCGGTTGTTGAAATGAATCAAAATGCTGAAGAAAAGCAAAATATATCTAGTCATGTATTACGGGGCTTGGAAGAGAAAGTTCAAGAGCTTAGTGTGCAGGTACGTAATAACCACTTTGGCATTTTGAAATACATAAATAAATAAATACAGTAACAAGAAAGCAGCAGACTTTATTATTACTCTCATTATTACTCTCATCATTAACTTTTTATAATCTAGGTGTTGGAGGTTGAAGTCCGACGAGAACAAGCTGAGCAGGATGCCCAACAAGCATTAGAAGAGAAGAACCAGCTTCAGAGGGATCTTGGAGCCAAACTGGCTGTTGCAGAAAGGGAACTAGAGCAGTCCAAAAGGGAGGCGACAGCTCTGCAAGCTAGTGTCCAGCAGTTGTTAAATAAGAAATATGAACTAGAGAAAATGACAAAATTGTGGAAAGAGAAAGCTGAGGATTTAGAAAAAGAAGTGGAAAAATGGAAAAGAGTAGCTCAGCAGTGTGAACTTGAAGTCAAAGAAGTTCATACTCAACTCTCTCACAAATTCAAAGAAAAAATCTTATTGCTTGAAAAACTAAAAAGTAATGCCGAACAGAGAGCTGAAGATTGGCTTAATAAGTTTAATGAAGCTGAGGCAAACTACACTGAGGTTGACCGCAGAGCTAAGGAAAAGATTCGGTTAATGGAAGAGCAGTTAAAATTGAAACAAGCAGAAATTGAACGTCGTTCTGAAGAACTTCAAGAAAAGTTGAAAAGAGACGCTGAGATTCGAGCATCGCGGAAACTGGAAAAAATAGTCGAGCAGCGAATGGCTGAATATGATCTAGAGTCTCGTGCTGCCAACTCCAAGCAGATGCGTGATATGGAAAATGCCTACTTATCTCGTATCAATGACCTTGAGAGAAAAAGTGCCAGTGCTGCATCTGACAGCAAAAGGCAAATTCTTGATTTGGAGGAAAAAGTTAAAGTAAGTTGTATGGAATCATCCATTGAGAGTATGAAAACAAGTTTCATTATAACTGTATACTATGATATCCTAACTTATTTTATTACTTTTATTTTAGGTTGAAGAGAATGTACTTAAAGAAAAGTTAGGAAATGCTGAAGGAGATAGTGATTTGCAGCGCCAGTTAAATGAAGCTGCCGTTGCTGTCTCTCAATCTCAATTAGAAACTGCTCGACTAGCAAATGAAAAACTTCAGCTGGAACAACAAGTTCGATGGCTCCAAGGAGAGGCCATGAGAGACCGGCGGCAGCTGCATGACCAGCTTTCTCGCAAGGTAACAATTTTACACATATTGCTTTTACTCTTGTGTAAATGTTTACATAAATAAATTATGTTGTGTTCAATTTACTATTAACTTGTTATTTTCCCGAAGAAGATTTTTGTGATTCATTTTGTCTTTTCAATTTATTTTTTAGATACAATCTCTTACTCAAGCCAACACTGATCTTCAGAAGCAAGTTCGTGACTTAGAGCGTGGAGTTCATGCAAATCAATATGCCAGACGAAAAGAATGCGCAAGTCAGAGTTGTGGAAGTGGCTCAGAAGGTAAAGTGTTGACCGAAATAACCAATCTGAAACACTCTAACACCGATGTATCAGCATCAGATTATGTATCAGAACAAGAGGATCATGTTTATCCTGTAAGTAAATGTAACAAATAAAGTCATAACTGTTACTACTTCAATGCGATTTCATGATTGTTTATGTAATTTTCAGGAGAGTAGCAATCATGGCTGGTACAGAGAAGCCCCTCTGTCTCCACCAGCAGTTCTGCTTACAGCTGATAGTAACACTGTATCAGTGAGAAATGGGCGCATCACTACAGCATCTCCAGATCTTGGCATTGAAAGTGATCAGGGACGTTTCTCTAGTCTTGAGCCTTTTCCCATTAAAAAGTCAACTACAGCTCCTGCTCTGAACTCAGGAGAAAGTGTTTCAAGCAACTTTCAGCTGAAAAGTAAGTTGAGCAATGAAACAAACATCAAATCTCTACAGTCTTTTATTCGTAGTTTTATACGTCAGCAGTTTTTTTTGTTTTTTTTTTATTTCTTTTCTTCTTTTTACAACCTTTTTCTTTAACTTTTCTACAGAAAAACATCAATTGGATTACAAGTGTCTGGAACTAGAAAATCAAGAGCTCAAACAACGACTGCTTCACACTAGGCAGACTTTAGAACAAACCTATGCTCAACTAGCTTCTGCAAATCAGCGGAAAAGGCTTGTTGAGAAAGCAATTTGCAAGCAGCTTCACAAAACTCACCACATTTTGCGAAGAGCCAGAGATAATTTCGAAACAAATGCTTCAGCAAATCCTCAACCTGACGAAGATAATCTTCAGTGTACTGATACTGTTTAGAATGTGTATTTTATTCATATTTTCATTTTACAGTACTAATCTGTGACAAGATTTTGTGCTCACTTGACTGTGATGTTATCAACATAAAAGAATTATGTATTCTAT
>NW_026267421.1:197913-201515 GCF_000697945.3 Frankliniella occidentalis | reverse complement strand
CCCCCCCACCCCCCGCACTAAACTGCAATATGGCGACGATTACCATAATTACCAACCAGCCCAGGACCTCGGGGTCCTAAGCAGGCTCAAGCAGCAGGGCCACGTCGTTGACAAGTGGGGCGTGGATGGGGGCGCGGCGCGCGGAGACGCGGCGGCGCGGCGGGGAGACGTGCCCGCGCGCCGCACTTTGACACCAATCCCACTCTCTGCTTTGACAACGTTGACCCTCGCGCAGCCCGAGCAGCGCGGAGTACTCCCCCAAGGCCCCGCCGCCGTGCCCCCTCCCCGCCGCCACGAGTCAGCCAGTAGTACTGATGTATGAGTGATGTTTCGACATGGGGGTCTCATGACCGCCCGCCCGGGGCCGCGTGACTGCTCCCCCGAATTGTGATGTGCGAGCCTTATGTAAATTGCACGTGCCGCCGCCCACACTGGTCAAACAAATGTGTGATTGTTTCACTTTGACGGCGAGGGAATCGCAATAATTGTAACCGGGTATCAGAGCGGACGCTACAGTGTTGCAGGCTTACATTTACTCCCTTCCACTACTTCCAGTCTGCACAACTAGTCGCAGTAAAGCACGAAGTTGCGCTTACCGAAAGGAGTACATAGACACTATGGGATGGGGGTTTACCTTGCGTAATACCCTGTACACCTAACCTGAGTATTACACGGTATTACGCATAATGTAATACCTGAAAAAAATCAAAATAGACTTTAAAATGGTAAATATTGTCATGTAATATCGACGCAATACCTCGTAATACAGTTTAATACGGAGTACTCGGTACATACTTTCTGGGACTGACCCCCTTCCTTCTGAATTCTATAATTTTTTTCTCTAGAGCATACAAAAAGTTTTAACTGCGTTGTAAGCCCCTAATTTGTCTTGTTGTGCCTCTTTTCCATGCGAGGAGAGTAAACAGGGCCTTTGCAAATCGTCCTCTGTCGGCTTTTGTTGGATTATTGCAAGATTTGAGTAATGTCGGTTTACTACACCACTTGTGAAACATTGCCCAACTATGTGCGGGGGGTTGCCACACATGTGCAAAGCTCATGCACCGTTATCTCGGAAGGGCGGTCGTAGGATGACTGACTCGCAGGATGATTGACACCACCCTCAGCAGCAGCCTCAGTTCGCATGTTCGCAGCAGGCAAAGATCAAATGACACTGCCTCGCTGACCGCCGCACACGCCCTCGGACGCTGCAAGATCGCCTCGCGGCAACGATAGAGGGCTCTGGGACTTTCGCCGACCCGGTGGTTACCATGAGCGACAGCAGAACTCATGCGAGACGCGATGAACTATCTCTCGGGCATTTTGCTTCGCGCCAGTGTGTGTGTGTGTGTGTGTGTGTGTGTGTGTGTGTGTGTGTGTGTGAATACCGACCTGTGACGCTCCTGTGCGGGTGGGCTGCCTGCTCGCACGGCGCCGGTGCGCAGCCGTGCTCACGTCGCGCTCATGGTTTTTACACAAAAATGTGCAACGAGTGGTCTGGCCGCCCGCTGCGCGTACAAGCCATCATCTCGAACGCGGATAATTAGGTGACCTTTTCCTTCTGGGATTGCAAATCTGTTGCGCCGCTCTGCCTCAGTTTTTGCCTTGTTCCAGAAAAGCGATATCCATCATTGGTGGCTCACTCACACGGTCCGACTCCACGGAGGTGGGTTTGAGTCATCTGGGCGGGACTATAAAACACTCGGACCGCGCGCGTGTGTGTGTGTGTGTGTGTGTGTGTGTGTGACAGCAAGGCGTTACAGAGGGCAGTGCTCTGTGGCGCAACCCCTGCCTGACATTCGCACACCCTACGCCAGGCTATGAAGTAGCGGGTGTTCAAACAAGATCATAAAATGAGCGTCGTTCGCTGACCATAAAACAACTCTTTAGTCGTGCTTAGAACCTACCCTCCCTCGCTCCTGGGCGACATAAACATTTCGCGCTCGACTTCACTTTTCCCGGCGGGAGTGTGGCAATTTGAGAATATGTCGGGTAAAATTTCTAGAGCGAACATGTGTGTGTGTGCGCGTTGTGTGTGTCGCGATTTCTAAATTATGTCTCTTCTATGAGGACGGCCTTCCATTTGCTTTCGAAGTAATAGTCCGTTTACCTGCGCTTTTGACAGCTCCCCGCTCTCGCAACTTCTCGTAAGCTACTTATCAATGAACTGTAGCAATAGTACGCCTCGCTTGCGCGCGCTTCACACAAACGCTTTACACACACAGGCAGACACACACACACTCACACACACGCACAGACTCGCGCTCGGGCCCGGCTCGCACGGCGCATGCGCGGCACAGCGCGCGCCGCGGCGCTGCCAACTGTCGCGCGTTTGAATATCCCGCCGTTCCGACTCGAAGACCCCCGCGTTACGTGGAAGGTGAGGTCGGCTTCGCACCCCGACACCCTTATTCGCCACATCTCGGGTGTTCGTCGCGTTCGGCTCGGTGCGTCCGTCTCCGCCCTGCTCGCCGAGGACGTCCTCGGGCTGCATCTCCGTCGCTCACGTTGGCGGCCGTGGCGCGCGGCCGCGGGAGGGGGTTCGCCTTGGCCGGCTCGGCTGGCGAGCGCCAGTCGTACCATGGAGCGCTCCGGAGCAACTCGTTCTTGCCGCTTGTAGGGGACGCCGGCCCAGTGGCCTGACTGTACCGTACCCAGCCGAGCCGAGCGCGAACGTGACCTCACCTCGTCCACATACACACCCGTGCGACCGCGCCTACCCCCGAGAAGAAGTTAGCGATTCCAACGGGAGTGTGTGTGTGTATGTGTGCGCGCGTTTCTGAGTGAGAGGGAAGATCGCAGCAGAGCAGTGCATCAGTCAGGATCGATAGCCATAACAACGGGTAGGTGTCTCTGTTGGCGGGCGGCATGCTTGTCATTGCGCTGTGCCACGTGCTTGAGTTTGTCTGTCAGTTAGTTTCGCGCGCCGATTTTGAAATCTCGCCGCGACGTCCGTCTCCGCCGCGGCCGCCGCCGGGCCTCCCCGGCCGGGGGGTGAAGTGCCTGACACAGGGGGAGGCGACGATTGGCGCGTCGCGTGCGCGCAGGGATGGTGGTGACGTAGCCCTCCCCTTGCCAAGGGAGGAAAGTGACAGTTGTATTGCATCACATTGTCGAAGTTGTTTTTTTTGTCGCTTTTCCTTTTATTAAAAGCCTGCTCGCCGCGTCCTTCCCTTTGGCAGTGTGTAACCGACGTTACCACCTGTATTACTAAACACCCGTTCCATCCTCGGCATCACCGCGCCTATTTATAACTTTGATCCGCCACTCGTCACGTAGGCGGGTTAATTTTACTCTATGGGTGTTCAGTCACGTAGCCCCCGCGGCCCACCCGCGCCGGGCCCCCGCGGCCCGCCAGCGCCAGGGCCGCCGCCGCGCTGCGCCAAACAGAGTGTGCGTAGTGTTAAACGGCTGGCTGCTTTACATCATTTACGCCGCATTCTAATCCCTGTATACTTTCGGCGTGTGGGGAAGAGGCGATAACCAAGTGTGAGGAGCAGGAGTATAAAAAATTGGCGTGAAGCGGTCGTTTGCGGCGGATGTGTTCCCTTCTGCACGTCCGTTATTGACTTGTGTCCGGTGGGCAGGAAGGAGGGGAGGGGTGG
>NW_026267421.1:188638-194804 GCF_000697945.3 Frankliniella occidentalis | reverse complement strand
GCCGTAGCAGGGAAGACCTGCGTACATCATCAGCAGACACGTAAGCTCCTTTCTTTCTCGAATCTTTTTAAGCTTTAGAGGTAGTCCAAAGCTTTATTCGGCTGTATTTTAAAGGTGTGGAACGGGTATTACAGGGTATTACAAGGTATTACACAGTATTACACAGTATTACAAAGTATTACACAGTATTACGTGGTATTACACAGTATTACTCTGTATTACACGGTATTACGCGGGTATTACACGGTATTACTGGCATCTTGTACAGGGTATTACGCAAGGTAAAACCCCCTCGGTTCTGCACAGCTCGTGTCCAGCCTCTCTTTCTCTCTCTCATAGAGAAGCAGCGGGACCGGAGGAAATAGAAAGGGGGAAGGGGGGATGACCGCGAAATTCGTCGTCGTAGCGGCCTCCACCGGACCGGACCTTGAACTCCGCGGTCTGGCGAGCCGCCGCGGCGCTTCGTGCCGCGCACCACCCGGCCCCCCGGGCCGCGGCCCGCCCGCCCACCTCTCCGCGGGGGAACCTCCGGCGGACGCCCAGCCTCCACCCCCCCCCCCAATCCCCTTCTCCGCTCCGAGACCGTCCCCGCGGTTATTCCCCGGACCGACCCGACGACTGTTTATATTCGACGGTAATGATGGAAATAATAACGAGACCTTATCTGTCGCATGGACTTGGCCGACAGTTTTGCACGCCTGCTAAACAACAACGTCTAATAATCCGCCTTCGTCGTGTCGTATTGCCTTTCGAACAATAAGTCGGGGTGAGGGGTGGGGCGCGGCGGAGCCCGGCGACGCAGTGACACCGGGGACCCGCCGCGGACACAGCTCCCATTGCCTCCCGCTCGACCCGACGAGCCCGCCAGGCCGGATGTTGGGTCATTCTCCGAATACATTGCGCTCGCGATGACGAAAAGGTAGCAGCAGCAGCAGTCGAAGCTCGCCCCGTCGCGGCTCACCGACTGCTTGGCTGACGGAGCGAGCGCGACCAGAAGTAGTGCTGCGGACCCAAGTCCAAGTAGTAGTGTGACACAGTGTTGTGACAGCCGTGTGTCACAAGGTCGCACTTACTTTGCCGAACGCATTGTGCCCGTCACGACGGGGTGGCGCGATCACGGCAGCACGGCAGGTGCTCGCGGCACGACCGTCAAATGGTCTAATACGAACCATGCGAGGCAGTAATTTGGACCACCTTCTTTTGGCTGCTCTTTGACACAGTGCAAAGCAGTCTATTCCTCGGCCTCCGTTGTGTTGGTTAAGGATGACACATTTAGATATCGAAATATGTCCCATGGCTGCCTCAATGAGGTGGTCCAAATAACCACATTAGATCATTTGACGGTAGTCTGTGTGAATGACACTCGCGATGACACTCGGACTCGGCTGTCGACATGCGACTGCATCATTTGACTCTGATGCAGACTGCGTGCCCGGTGGGCGGGGCCAGGGGCCGGCAGGCCGGCGGGAAGAGGTCAGCGGCGGAAACGACCGACAGCGGCCGAAAAAGAAAACACAGTAACAACAAAATTAAAAGAGGAGCGCGGGGTGCTGTGGTGTGTGAGTGTGTGTGTGTGTAGGGGGGGGGGGGTCCAACGTGGCCCGCCAAGGGCTGCTGCGGTGGCAGGCGCTGCCAGTGCCGCACACCGGTGAACCTTGGCCCACATGGCCCGGCGTGGCGCGGCGTGGCGTTGCCCTCTCCCCCTTCCCCCTCCCTCCCCACGGCCGCCGCGCCGTCTCACGCAGCTCGTGCGATGCCCTTCACACCGTCTTAAAAATTTTGTGGTTCGTGTGTCTCGTTTTGCCGCCCACTCTGCGAAAACAAGTCGTCCGGCTGGAAGGTCGTGTGTGTGTGCGTGCGGGACAATAATTCCAATAAAACGTGGACGGAAGAAGCAAAAGATCAACAGACAGTCTTATTTTCTGCGAATGACAACTATTTGTTTCGAACCAAAGCCGAAAACTAACGATGGTTGGTAACAAACCTCCCTAAAGAACGTGTACACATTTATTTAGTTCAGTCACTAGGCACTATACTTAATAGAAATGGTTTTTCAACTCGTTTCAAAAATAATATTAACAGAAATTATCTTATAAACTTATTTAAGTCTATTTTCACGATTTATTTCACACCCTCCAGACGCGAATACTAGAAAAGGCTAATTTAGAAAAGGGGGATGTGGGGCAATAAGGGCAGACGTGCCTTTTGCCGCCCGCCGCGCCCTCCCGACCACGGGGTGGGAGTCGGCGGCGCTGTGATATTGCGTCCAACCGCCAAAACAAAGCTAAACAAAAACGAACAATATAAATGAATTGGACGGAAGCAAATTTATTTGTTTTGAACGTGTATGTTTTTAAAGCTGCCTTGGCGGTGGCGGCGGCGGGGCGGGGTCATGCCAATGACGGGGACCGCGGCCCGGCGAGGCGCAGGCCGGATGCGCCGCGCCCGTCGTTCCGTGTTGTTCAGTGTTCACATAGCGTGCCAGGAGAAAGTACAACGTCAGTGAGAGTGCACCGCATGAGCGCCGTTTTATATAGGACGTCATATGGAAAGTCATTTATTTATATTATTGCTGAGCTTAACTTGAACTTGAAATTAAACTTAAACTTTAAATGCTCAGCTCTGTCAGGAAGCGCAAGGGGAGACCGCCCGGAAGACGGCGTGAAGTGAGGCGCCTGGCTTGAGACGTGGGATGTGAGGTGGACAGGCATGCCGACCAAAATCGCGAAAACATTTTAATTTTAGCGCGCCGCAGGCCAAGGTAGACGCTCATTTATCTCAGCTTCACACGGTTTTAACGTGCGTCTACCTTGTTATTGTTGGACGAAGACGCAGCGCGAGTTTATTCTTAGTTGTACTCTCTCTCTATTTGTACTCTATTTCAAAATTGACGCAGTTTGGGTGTGGCCCCTGCCCTCCCGTGCGGTGCGGTGTTACCTCGGCCACCCGGTGCTGGTGCACTGTAGTTTGAAGTGGCCCGCCTCTGCTATCGCGTTGCTGCCCGGGGGGCCGCAGCGCGGCGCAGCGTGACCGGACCGCGTCACACCACACCAGCGTCACGAGGAAAAAGCCGCAAAAAATGATACCCTGGTTCCGTTTCGCTCGCACTCGAAATACACTACACAATGCGTTGGGTAGTACTGTCCACCTTATCATGACGAGAGATGCGACTGAATCTGAATTGCACCGCGCAGTACTTTTCCCCTGTTGTAACGGAGGCGCGGCGGGTTGCGGTCGAGTGTGAAATAAAACTGAGTGACCAAACAAAAACTCCCGCACTTTTCAAACCGTCGATATAGTTATAGTATTCCCGCGCGGTTTTGTTGCAAGCCGGTCCGTTTCGCTCCGTTTCACCACCCACCCCATACTCGGCTGGCATAATGCCGCGTCTCGAGTTTGTCCACCCTCGTTTGCCCCTATGTGTTCAGGACTGGTTGGCAGCCACAGGTGGCCTGGCCGGCCTGGTCAGTCTCATGGGTCTCATGCCGGGGCAGGGCGGGGCGGGGCGGGGCGGCCGCTGGCCCGAACACAACGGCGAACAAGCCGCGCGCAAAGCCCCGTCACTGTGAGGAAAGCAAACCAGCTCTTCATTCTCAACGGAAAAAAAATAAACAGATCGAGATAGATAATCAAGGACTTGCAGATAAAATATCTCTTCCACAATGCGAAAATCAAATTAGCAAAAAACTCACCGTCAAGTCATTTCAAAGATAGCTATGCAAAATGAAACTAGCGAAAAGACGTTGCGTCGCGCGGGCGAAGCTCTGGCAGGCCAGTGTAGGGAAGCCCCGCGACGGGCCCCGTGCCGCCCACCTAACCCGGGCCGCCGCCGCGCCTCGCCGGTAAGGATTCCTTCCCGGCTGGACGGACTAGGAAGTGATTCACGGCTCCTCCTGGCCGAGCGCCCCGTGACGCACGGGCAGCACGGCCGGGCGACGTCACCGCGCAGAGCGTCACCGACCTCTCCACCCTCCGCGACTCGTCCTGCCTCGCATGACTCCTGCTGTGCTGCTTCAACAAGGGTCATGACGACAATATTCATCGCCAGTTAAATTGCTTACTTGTGGCGCGATTTGGCGTCAATTCAACATTGCCTCTCACCCCTCGCCCTCATCTGTTAGAGAGGGGAAATGAAAAGTAATGACAACACTTCACAGACCCACCCAAGTTCGCAATCAGCCCCCCCCCCCTCTCCCCCTTTCTCTCTCCATTCTCTTAATCTCCCGCCGCAGTTCACACAGACGACGACGACGTCGTCGCGGAGAGCACAGCCAGTCTCCGTGAATGGAAAGGGATTTTGCAACGTCCAGGCGGTCGCCTTCGCGCGCGCACGGGTAGTTGTAGTACAAGGGAGAGGGGCAGCGAGAGTGAAAAGAGAGAAAGAGAGAGGGGAGGTTAGTTCGGCGCCAGGCCAGGCCAGTACCGCGGTGTGGCCCGCAGAGACCTCAAGGTCAGGTTTTGGCAGCGCGTTGCACCCTGCTGCAGTGGCTGGGCCCGTGCCGCCCCCCCCCCCCTTCTCCCCGGCGGGCTGACCTTGCTTCCAGAGGCTTATGCAACTCCTCGCCTCAGGCTGCCGCCGGTGCTGCTGCCACTGCTGCCACTGCTGCCGCACCACATGCATATGCAACGGGCAAACGTTTTGGGAGAAGAACGGCTGTGGCGGGAGTTTTGCCAAGTCGCGCCCTCGACGCTGTCCGAAACGTTCCCGAAAATTTAGCGAAACGAAACAACAAATATGACCTGCCACGACTTTTCATCAAAATTACAATCATGATGTGAGCAGCCCAGCAGTAGAATTGGTTGATCCGGTTGGTTGTGCCGAGGCGATTTAGCAGCGCGATATTGCGGCGATCGCTTTTGCGCTAAACTTGAGGTGCGGCAGCTGCACCGACGACGCCGACAGGTGCGGCCAGCTGCCGCCGCTGGGCCTCGCTCGCTGCGTGAAATTGCGTCGCGTCGTTGACGCGTCGTCGTCTGAATGACCGGATGAATATGCTAATTCCCTTGGCACGGGCGAGGCAGGGCGGGGCGGGGCGCGACCGCCAGAAACACACTCGCCTGGCTTTAGCCATCAGAGCGGTTGCTAAATCGGCAAGAATCGTCGCAGCAATAACCCCAGACTGTCTCCCCCCTCCCTCTCTCTCTCTTGCTCTCGCTCTCGCTCTCGCTCTCGCGGGCGGCCCTGGCAGCGGGCGTGGGAGAGAGGGAGCGCGGCGGCGAGGGCGAGCGCGAGGATCACGTTTGGCAAAGGAGCAAACGCGACCGTGCTCGGCCCGAGTTGGGAGGAGGGCCCCGCGGCGGGACAAGCACAGGCCCGGGTGTTGGTGTTGGCGGCGCCGCCCCCGCAGAGGCGCAGAGGACGCCGTCGTGGCGGAGGAGCGCTCCTCCTTCGCGAGGGTCAGCGCCGGTGTCGCGCATGCGCCCTCGATGCGCCCTCTCCGCGCCCCGCGCCGCGCCAGGCGGTCGGGACGCGTGAACCACTTTCCGGCGCAAGTGTGTCAAGTTCATCTCATTCACAGACCGCGGCGAGGCCCCCCGGCCCGCGGCCACGTAGCCTGAGCCTGCCCCCGCCCCCCCAACCTCGTCTTTACCTCCTCACCGGGGGCCCCGCGCAGCCCCACTCCTCGACGCGACGTCCCCAGGAAACGGCGAGCGATACGGGAACGCTGTGTACATGTGTTATCGACCTCAGGTTCGACTCCCACCCCGTCGACCTCCACGTTTAACCACCTTCCCTCTTGGCCGCAGCCGCCCTATGACTCAGTAGCATTTGTATTACCATTACTTACTTCTGATCTGTTTTAAATGAAATGAATTGTCATAGAGAACGTTGCTCGGTATGACTTTAGGACGTATCCGAAATTAAGTAATTCAATTATCAAATATATTGCAATACAATGACGAGGAAAAAGAATATCAAAAGAAATGCACTCTCCGAAACTGCACTGCTAGCACGCTTTGTGCAGGGCAGGCGTGCTCAAATCGTACAGTGTAGAAATAGTATTAACACGTCAGATCTTAGTTTTTCGTCTTACGTGTCGACCAACAACCAAACGTGCCCATCATGGAGTTTTCGGCAACTTTTGCGCTCGCTACCGGGAAGACGACGTGCTTCCGTGTGTGTCAGTGAGCGGCGCGGGCGGGCCGGCGATTCATTCCCCCCCCC
>NW_026267421.1:186784-188588 GCF_000697945.3 Frankliniella occidentalis | reverse complement strand
GAGATAGTGGGGAGGAGGGGGGGAGGCACCCAACCAACAGCTGTTCCGTCCTCTGTGAAAAGCGCGCGCGACTTTTGAAATAGTTGCGTCATTGTCTTTCTCTGTGTCTGTCCCAACGGACGTTCGGTGACCGGTCCCGGTGCACTCTCATTCCAAGTCTGTGTCGTCCGCTTGTCCGCAGGTCGAGCAACCACCGACCGGTGTCCCCTAGCCAGCCAGCGAGAAGAGGCCGTTTTGGATTTAACGCACCACCCACAAGACGACCGGACCATTTTGGATTAACGTGCCGATGACAACAAGCGACTCAACACCAAGAATCCGAGCCATTATAGTTAATTTTATCGTATGAACCGCGTGTGTTTGTGAGTGTGGAAACCAGTGATACTGCAGTGAAATGTATTAGTTACCGCGTTAAACCCAAAAGTATTTTCTCGTCTCTCTCGACACGGAGAAAAACAAACCGTCTTTTCTACTTTTATAAAAAATAATTCCGCGTGTGCCTGTGAAGTGCCAGTGAAGTTGTAGTTTCAATGCAAGAGGATACGAGCAGCAGTTCCGATGAAGTGTCCCAGCTGCTGTTTAGGACCAAGGACCATGACCCCTCGGCCCGGGCGGACGCGCCCCTGGAGGCCGAGGGCTCCGAGTGCCCCGAGGTGCCGGAGGGCGCGGACGGCCCCGCCCCGCCTCCGTCGGTGCCCCGCGAGGCGGCCTTCGGCTCTGCTTTCGGCTCTGCCTTCGGCCCCGCCTTTGGCCCGCCCGGCCTCGGACTGTTCAAAAACCTGCCCCTGCCCTCGTTCGCGGCCGTGCCCCCCGCGGGGCCCGGCCCGGCCAGCCCCTCTCTGAGCCCCGCCGGCGGCGCCGAGCACCTGTCCATGCCGCCCTGCCCCGGGGCCGGGGCGGCTGCCGGCGGCGTGGACGCGTCGCCCCGCATCGCGCCCATCACCTTCGTCGCCAACAAGTACGTCCTGCTGGACAAGGTAGAGGGCAGCTCGTTCTTCAACTGCGTCGACGTCCACACGAGGGAGCAGCTCGTCTGCAAGGTGAGTCGAAACGTACGGCTTCCGGCCGGACCGGTCGCGGATGGCACTGTCTCTCTCTCTCGCTCTCGAACGCCTCGCCATCGCGCCTCGCGGGAGACGAGAGCAACAAACTCCGACGCAAACGAGGTTGGGCGTCTTGCGCTTCGCTTCCACATCCGGCCCCACCGCTGCGGGGTGGCGCCGCCGGCCGCCTCCTCGGGACGACACACTTTACGCCATTATTTTCAAAGTTTCCCGCGTCGCGCGCGCGCCCCGCCGCTGACATTGCGCGGCGCATTGGGTCGCCCCTCTCATTTCCATAGACCCTTTTGCCGCAACGGTCATGGCCTTGTAGGCGGGCGCCACCGGCGGTGCCTCTGCGTTTGTTTTGCAATGGGACACACGAGGAGATACCATCGCGTTTCGGACACTCATTGTAGTCGCTGTGCCGGGCAGGGCGCGTGTCATTGTCTAGGATCAGTTCTGCACGAGGGGGTTTTATCTCGGCATTTTCGTGTACAGACTACTCCGTATTACGCGTATTACGCTGATTACAAGGTATTACCGGGTATTACAGAGTATTACCAGGTATTACAGGGTATTACCAGGTATTACAGGGTATTACAAGGTATTACAGGGTATTACAGGGTATTACAAGGTATTACCGGGCATTACAAGCCGAGAAAGTCCACACTATTCTAACACTCCCCGCAACAAATAACGTAGGAGTACGTGCAGCAGACCGTACTGGCTGAGCGTTAGTCGTTAGTGTGCTAAAATTCTCA
>NW_026267421.1:179182-182289 GCF_000697945.3 Frankliniella occidentalis | reverse complement strand
CCCCCCCCTCCTCCTCCTCCGCACCCCGCGACGTCACGGATTGCGCCACCGACTGCCACGCCGCCCAGGGGACTTGTCACTTCGCGGGATTTTGACACTAGAACCTATATACCGGCTCACCAGCCGTTAAAACATGACCCAATAAAAAATCGCGCCTTGTTTCGAAGCGCTCTTTTTATTTAAAATAATTCTGAAGTGAGAGGTCTCGTGCACGCAACAGCTGGTCGAGGCGTCGCCCGCAGTGTACGAACCGTGCGGTGTCGAAACGACATCGTAGCGGCATCGAAAAGACGAAATTGAAGTCGTCCTGACGTCGTTTCCATTGTCGTTGTCAGTGCTCTGGCGGCGTGGCCCGCGCCAGGCAGCGCCACGTGGCGGCCGCCGTGGGGCGCTGACGTCGCGGGCTGGACTTCCCCGTCGCTCGCTTCGCAGAGCTCCGCGTTATCTCTGTATGGTCCCGCGGGCCCCGCGCGGCCCTCCTCCGCGCTGCTGATACAAAGAAAGAGAGAGGTTAATGAGAGCCTTTGCAAATATACCGTTCCGTACTCTGCTGGAATAAATAAATCAAAGTGCGCTTGGTGCCGTCACGCCTTGTCCCGGATACAGCCCAGCCCGCACTACGGTTGGCAGCCGAGGTGCCGGCCTTCACGTGGTGGGGATTTCGGCTTCGCACCGGCTCGGGTCATAAGGGACCCACGGGGGGGGGGGGGGGGACCAAGGAGTCACGCATTAGCAGCGGCGAGCAGCGGCATGAGGCTGATGCTCCTGTTGTTGTCTCCGTGGCAGGGCCGGGGAACCACCGCCCGGTATCCACCGGCCGGACCGCGCGCACGGCGACCGGTGTAGTGAAAGAGAAAGAGAGGAGGATGGAAAGGGAGCTCGGCGGCTCATCAGCTGAAGCGAGGCTGGGCCGTGGGGCCGGTGGGGAGCGGAGTGCCCGATGGGTGCTTCAATAAAAATTTGATATATTCAGGCGTACCCTTATTTTTGTATTTTTAACGGATGTTTTGAGATTTATAATTAATTATTGAATTTTCCTTCACTGTAAAAAATATTCTGAAATTTTAGAGCAAAATATCTCTTAAATTTAATAACATTATCAGTTGTTCTTAAACGTAATAACAGATTATGACATTTAAGAAGTTTTCTTAATTTTGCAAACAATGATATGAGAATTCTGATAAAAATCTTAATTGTACTAAGGGGTCATTAAATTTCATAAGAAGTTTATTATATTCAAAAGTTTTCCTTAGTTTTGACAAAATTGTGTTGAAAAGTCACACCCATTCTTACTTTTAATACCAGCATTCAGAACACTTCTTAAAAGTCATGTAGCTTTTGACCACTGGACATGGAATTATGGCGTTCAATATAGTATTGGGTGAACAACATCGAATTTAGTTAGGCGTAATGTAGCTATGCCACTGCCATATTTCAAAAAAGCAAGTGAACAAACATACGCCGTCCGACCAAGCACATAGCTACTCTGGGAATGCACCTGGACGGAGCGCCGCATAAGGTCGGGTGCGAGCGTTGCCCTCACAGGTATGTCCCGACAGCCACGCGGTCTAAGGCGTCAGGATCCGAACTCAAAGATCCGAGGTTCGAATCCATCCAGGTAAGGTAAGATAAACATCTTTAATAAGAAGTTGGGTGTGTAAACATCTGCCCCTAGGGGAATGAACTAAATATTTTCCAGATTTGCGTAAGGTTGGAAAAGAAAAGCATTTTTGGCGTTTCATAACACGTTCTTAATTTTCAAAACATGTTTTGAATTTTAAGAAACTTTTTGTTCTTAAATTTAAGAGCACATTTGTTTTGTAAACTGCTTCAAAACATGTGTTATTAAAATTAAGATGGATTTTTTTTACAGTGTTGTTTTTGTGCTGTTTTTCTGATTTTTCTGGGAGGGTGTACTTTGATTTTCTGAGTGAAGGACCCCTCGGGGGTGCTACGAGTTTCACGATTTGTACTGAATGTTTCCTCGACATATGTTTCTCTCATTTCCTTCCCAGACAAACTCCGTCTCACTGGTTGTGGTGCTTCCTTTGCAGGTGGTGGGCCGCGAGGCGGGCTCGCTGCTGTCGGCGCACTTCCGCGTCGACGGCCACCCGGCGCTCAACAGCCTGCGCGAGGTGATGCTCGGCTCCAAGCACATGTACCTCGTGTTCCCGGCCTCGCACGGCGACCTGCACACGCACGTGCGCACCCGGCGGCGGCTGCGCGAGTCGGAGGCGCGCCGCCTCTTCAGGCAGATGGCGGAGTGCGTGCGGCACTGCCACGAGAACGGCATCGTGCTGCGCGACCTCAAGCTGCGCAAGTTCGTCTTCACCGACCGACAAAGGTAGGTAACCGAAGTTAGCCGCAGTTAGCCGAAGTTAGCCCAAGTTAGCCCAAGTTAGCCGAAGTTAGCCGAAGTTAGCCGAAGGCTCAACGGGGGACGTCCTCCTTTATCCCGTCAGGTATCCCGGTAGTTCCTATTACGGCCGTCGGCGCAGCTGGGCTTTGGTGGATCTCCATCCAATTCATTTGCCCCCCCCCCCCCTCGCGCCCGCTGCTGGGGCTGGCTGGGCTGGGCGCGGTGACCGCGGCGGGCCGCTCGGGGCCGAGCGGCGGCGCTAGGCGTGGCCGGACGCATAGCTGGCCTAGGCGGGGCGGGGCGGGCTTAACGACACAGAGCTACCAGGGCGGGGTGCCCGGAGCGTGCCCGCGAGGGGCGGGGTTCACAATCATGGCGGAGTGAATGTCGGTGAGCGGCGCCCCGCCCTGCCCCGCCCCGCCCCGCCCCGGGGACCTCATGCAGGAACACCTCGCCCCGGAGGTGTCCCCGGTGGCGCCGCATATTCTACGTAGGACTCTAGTTCTAGGAAGTCTATCGCCGTCGGTAGCGGACGAACCACGCGAACTCGCTCTCGCATCAACATTTCTTCGAAGGCTGCCCGTCGCGTATTTCATATCTCGAAAACGTGCTCGAAGAATGAGAGGGCTCCGCGTCGTCGTCGTCGTCGTCGAGAACCTCGCGACCTTGGGTCGGCCGCACCGTGAAAGGCAGTGTATCATTTCAGAACACCGCGGTGGGCGTGGTGCCTCTGAAGAAAGGGGAGAGG
>NW_026267421.1:177511-179067 GCF_000697945.3 Frankliniella occidentalis | reverse complement strand
GGGGGGGGCTGAGCTGCACGCGCGCGGCGTGACTGTTAGGCCCCAGGAGCGTCTCGTTGTCACTTACGAATGCAATAATCTCATCGTGGCCGAGGGTCCCCCCGCGGAGGTCACGCGTGCGAGAGAGAGAGAAGAGAGAGACGGTGTGAGACGCTCCGTCTCGCTCTGGCCCACAGCTGCTGCGCCGTCAAGGCGAGTGGTTGGAGATGCGCCCCTCTCGGTCGCCGAGGGCGCCCGTCTGCTCCGCAGCTAGGGCCGCACCGGGCTGCGCAACAGGTGTAGCGGGGCCGCGGCCGCCCAGGCGTGTGAGATACGTACAGCCTCAAAATCGAGTCAAGGAAATTTGTCTCTGTCACCTTTGCGTCTGCTCACACAGAAGTTGAGCCTGTGCAAGCTCTCGTAGCGCCTGATGGGTAGGCAACAAATTGCATGCAGCGCATGCGTGCACTGCTGGGTGGCCTACCTCGAGTCTCGCAGGCGCCGTGGGCACCTGCAATCTGTCTATTTAATCTGACCAAAACGCTCCACTCGCGTGTCGGATAAATGGATACGATACATCCCAGCAAATGCGTACGTTTTCCCCGCGTCGTGCGGATTGAGAGTGTGCTGGCGGCAGAGTGGAGTCATGGGCATGGCATCACCGCGCGGCACCGCACCGCCCGCCCGGCCCGCCCGGCCCGGCCGTTGCAAGCCCTATGGTTTCCTTTCGGGGCGACATGCGTCAGTCTGGCACAGCTTGCGCAAGAATGGCGATAGCTTGGGCCCGCTGCTGCTGCTGCTGCTGCTGCAGGCTGCAGAGCGCTGGCTGCGCCCTTCTCACCTCCACGGCGGCGGCCCTGGGCAGCAGGCTGCACTGTTAAAAGATGTGGCGCCCGCGCGAGCAGGTCGCTCTTTTCCTCTACGAGACTCACAAGCGCCTCAGAGCAGGACAGGGCAGGTTTCGGTCCGACCGTTAGCAGATAGTACTTACCGCCCCTTCACTAATCGACCGCTCTCCCATATTTGTCGCTTTTTTATTGACCGGGTACCACCTGCATTTCGCACGCTCTCGTCGTCGCCCGGTGTGCGCGGGCTCTGATCGTGCCCTTCGTGGCGCAGCTCGCACCCTCCCTGGCCTACTCGGCTGGGCCCAAGGGCGCGGCCGGGTGCGGCCGTGTCGACACGCGCGAGTCTGGCGGGGCGGGGCGGGGCGCCCGGCGCCTCATTGTGATCCTCGCGACGACATCTTCACTGGCGCCCCCTGCGCCCCGCCCCACCACGGCCGGCAGAGCTATCCGCGAATAGGCGGACGGGACGGGACGGCCGGGCCGACGCTGACGCCGCCGGCTGGCCGGATATTGCCAACGGGAGGGGCCTCCTCTGCCGCCCCACCGGGGGCCCCCGCGGGGCCGCAGTGGCGGCCGCAGCGCGACGCGTCTCATGCAGATGAGTTCCGCGCGCCGAGGAGGACCGGGGGAGGTCACCGACGCGCCGTGCGTGGCGCAATGGAAATTTTCATCTCTGCGAATTAGCGGGTTTCTTTCTCTCATCTCCGCGGGGTGGGGTGGTGGTGGGGG
>NW_026267421.1:165344-167524 GCF_000697945.3 Frankliniella occidentalis | reverse complement strand
CTTTCTTCAGCCGGCGTGGCGGCGGCCAGGACCAGGAACTGGAGTCGTCATCGAAGCAGCGACTCTGTTGCAACTCCTGGAGGGGCTCGGCGGCCAGGCCGACGGACTCTAGGGCGTTCACCTCCGGCTGGAGCTGGAGGGGCAACGGCCAGAGAAATGCCTCCGAACGGTACTCTCGACTCGACACACTACTCTCAGCATCTCCCCGCGATCATCGATCGCGTCTCTGATTGACGTGGACCTCTGCGCTGGTTTATTATTTTCCCTATCTTTGGATTAAGTCAATGATTTGAAGATTTCAAAACTCGCTGCCCGTTTGCCCGACGGCCGGCGCCTCGGGTGCGCGCGGGGGCCGCATGGGTAGCAGCGTCGTTGTCGGAGGGTGGAGGAGGCATGCCATGGCAGTCTCGATGGTGAAGAAAGAGACAAAAGTTTCGCCACCCTGTTGGAGCGACGCGAGAGAGGGAAAGAGTGCGCGCGAGAGAGAGAGCGCGCGCTGCTGCTGCTGCTGCTGCTGCCGCCGCCACCACCGAGATTCTCTCTGGGCAAGCAGCCGTTTACAGTCGGGGCAGAGTAGCTGCGGGCACTGACGCAACGGGCAATGGGCAGGGCGGGGCAGGGCAGCTCTGGGATGTGCGTAAACGTGTCGCACTGTTGCCTAATCACGGTGACGGCAGGGCAGGGCTGGGGCGTTGCACGGCCGCCGTGGGGGACATAGGGGCGCCCCTGCGAGCGTAGACCACACACACACGCGCTCACACACACACACGCGCTCACACACACACACACACACACACACACACACACACTGACATCAAGGAAGTGCATTTATAGTCGGACAGAGGGAGCATGTCGCATACTGTGTACGAAATTATTCGGGCGCTTGCTCGAGGTGGGCGTCGTCGTGAGTTCAACACCCCTGCGCTCTGTGTGCCTGTGTCTGTGTGTGTGTGCGCGCGCGGGCTGATGTCATTGTACGCGGCACAGCGCGCTCAACCCTGCTCCGCTTACTGTCCAATTACCAGCAGTGTGAGCTCCGCCCTGCCCCGCCCCGCCCCGCCCCGCCACTCCACTCCACGCGCTGCATCACACCACCAACGCAATGCACGGCATGCCATGCAGCCAGCCCGGGCCGCCTGGCCAGGCCTGCCGTCCAAAGGGTAACCACTCTTACACTATCGGCCCACTTTGCCTCGCGAGCGCCTCCCCCCCCCCTCTCTCCTCCGCTCTCCTGCCGCCCACGCCCCCTCCCCTCCCCTCCCCTTTCTCCGTTATAATGGGATCCCTGTACATACTGCACAACTCAGGTGTGCTCACCCTCCTCCCGCCTCTCCCAGGCTGTTTTTATTTTCTAAAAAGCACGTGCTTTTGCTCTGATTTACCGGTACGGCGTGAAAGACTAGCGCGGTGTGTTTGTGTGAGTCAGAGTCGGCCGGGCCGGGCGTGCACTGCGCCCCACTCGAGATATAGGTAATGGGGCTGATAGATAAGGAATTAGGTGGCGTTGATCTTGAATACCTCTAGAGCCGCTTTGCAAGGATGATTCCCTATTCCCCCGATCTCTAAACAAAAGTAGGAAAAGACCACAGTCTCACTTTCTGCACGGTCATCTCTCATGTAGTGTACAGAATTACTTAGTGTGTCATCCCCTCCCTCCCCCTGCGCCTTTTGCCTCACTACTGTACCTTCATAGTACGTCGTAGTTCTTATGCTTGCGAGTTTAGTGTCACCACATTATACTTGCCTGTTCCTAGCGTATTTGTAACACACTTTTTAAAAGACTGACAACTTGAACTGACAGAACTGAAAACTTGAGCTGGCTTGCCTACGGATAGAGATAGCCACAGGGGACTGTCTAAAATACGCAACAGATTAGAGTTCGGTTTTTTAAATAAATGCACGTACGCAAAGAACGAGTAGGAGTAGTTTTGGTGGGCCCCGCACGTGTCCCTTTTTACGAGTGGCGCGATGTGTTCGCGGCCCTATAGAGCAGTCCGGCGGCTCCCTTTGAGTGGGGCGGCTCGGGGCTCGAGCTTGTTCTTGTAGTCCTGCCTGGCGGCCAAAGTGTCGACCCGCGCGGGTAGTCGGCTATCACCATACACACGAGTAGTAAACTGTCTGGGTCCTCCCTGTCTTGCCGCCTTTAGTTTGCGAAACGGCGTGGCGGGCGGGGGAGGGGG
>NW_026267421.1:164148-165294 GCF_000697945.3 Frankliniella occidentalis | reverse complement strand
GGGGGAGGGAGCGGGGCACCTTCCCCCACAATGGTTTGTCGCGGCCAGCAGCGGGCCAACGCGTTATAACGCCTGCTTGCCCCTTTTAAATTGCTCTGAATCGGCTCGGCGCGCGCGCTCATTTTGTCGAGCCACCGCGTGATATATTCCGCGTGGCGACGCACCGCCGCTGCAGCACCAGGCCTATGCCGGCCAGTGCGCGCGCGCGCAGCTGCAGCAGCTGCGGCAGCTGCAGGTGGTGCAACGGCAGGACAATGTGTCAGCCCCGGCTCTAGCAGTGGTCGCGGTAGTTAAGGAGCTGAGCGCGGGCTCCACGCCTCAGCATCTCAGCCATCAGCCACCCGAATATATTGGCTCAGTGCCGCGGCGCGACTCGAGGGGGCGGGGCGGGGCGGGGCGTGTGCGCCGTCGTGTGAAGCGGTGCGCAGCGATCCTCTGAGTGTCTATCTTGACCTATGAAACCTCGTTTACTAACCCCTTGTTTTTGTTTGTTTCCCTTCACAGGTGAGGAACCATAAGTCAATGTGCCGGGAGCGCGCGAAAGAGAGAGAAACAGTAAGTGATTGGCGTGTGCGAAAATCTGTGTGTGTGTGTGTGTGTGTGTGTAAGTGAGTGAGAGGGAGAGAGATGGAGTGGGTGGGGGAGAGGAGTGGGGGAGGATACTGGTCGGGGTGAGGTGAAAGAACGCTGTGTGTGTGAGTGTGTGTGTGTGGTGTCGCGGTGCAAATGGCGTCTGCTGGGTGTGATGCAAGGGCCTAAGTCAAGCAGTGGCGCGCTCTGATTGTCTTGCGTCACCGCCACCAATCTGTCTTCTCGGCTTGGCGGATTCAGGCGCGCTTATAGGCGGCCGCGGGGCCGGCGGGGCCGCGCTGACCCAGCACACCCCGTATGCGTGGTGGGCCGCGCGTGCCGCGGGACGGGGCGGGGCGGGGCGGGCACTGCGACGAGTAGTAGCGACAGGGGGCAAGGAGTCAAAGCCGGCGCCAAGCTTTGTCTCTCGCCGTGTTTTGCTTAATCGCTGCAAACGCAGCGAGCGCCGCGCAACGCTCTCCCGGTGTTCTGCAATATGGGACCCCTTTCTCCGTGCGCTCTTTCAGGTTTGTGTACACTGCCGTACACAGTCGCGCACTCCCTCCCTCCCTCCCT
>NW_026267421.1:162463-164067 GCF_000697945.3 Frankliniella occidentalis | reverse complement strand
CCCTCCCTCCCCCGTCCTCCTAGGTATGCTCCGCTTAACGGGCTATTTGCTGATACCCCGGGAAAAAGTTTTGCGCGATCAGCCAGTGGTGGTGGTGGTCGTCGTCAAGTCTTTTCTTCTGCTCCGCTTATAAACGGTTGCGGAATCGATTCCTCCTCCTCCTCCTCCTCCTCCTGTACTCCGGGCCGGGAGCCGGTGCCGGGTGCAAGGGGGATATAATCGAGACACGGGGATCGCTTCGGAGCAGCGGCGGAGAGCCTCGTTGAAGACGTCAGTACGTAAGACTTTGCTTCGCCGCGCGCGAGCCGAGCGGGGACTGGTCACGAGGGGCGCCCCGCCCCGCCCCGCCCCGCCCCGCCCCGCCCCTCATCACAACGCAACACGCAGATTTCATTACTTTACGGCCGGGCTTCGCTTCGGATCGGCGCGGGCCGGGCGCCTCCCATTGAGCATAGCGATACCTCAGAGCGAGAACCGCTCAGTCTCTGCAGGAAAGCCTATTATACTGAGCGGTTCTCGCTCTGAGGTATCGATAGAGACGTGTATGATGGCGTGATGGCCCGTGAGATGTGATGGAGGGGGCTGCAGTCAGGTGCGCGCCGCGCCGCGTCCTCTCTGTCCTCATCACACCTACGCGACACACGGTGTTGTTGTCACGCACTTATTGCGTCTCACTCACACCCTTATTTCTACACTTTGAGGGGCCACATCATTGTGCGGTACGTCTCGCGCTGCTCGCCGGTTCACGGTTAAAACAATGTCTGATTATATATTTTAGGAAAAGGGAAAAACTTTGTGGAACTCCCAAATCTGATGAAAAAAAACCAAGTCTCGTAGGTATTGCCCTTATTTTTTGAGATCTCCTCAAAACTTTAGTAATTTTTCCTCAAATGTGCAGGAGTTCCTCAAAGTTTTCCCCCTTTCCTCAAAAAAATCAGACAGTGTCTTTACCGTGTTATTGAAACTCCTCCGCGGTCCTCATATACACTGCTGGCCGCTAAATGCAGATAATGCGAAACGTTTTGTCGTCTCTTTTTTTTTTTTTGCGAGGAGAAAGTTTGCGTACCAAATAATGTCGTAAACAAAAACAGGCGGCAGGAAATGAGAAATGCGTCAAAGCGTATCGGAAGAGATGAGCGGTCGGGCGAGTAGTATTGAGCGACCTGCGAGGGTTGCGTAACCGCGGGGAGGGCAGTGGGCGCAATCATCGCACGACACCACCAGCGCGGAGCCTCGCGGTGCGATAACGAGAGCGAGAGAGACACATTTGTAATCAGCCCGCCGACGACAGCCTGCACCAATGTGAGGCGGCGTGTGCTGAAAAGCCCCGAATAAATGCCGAATAAATGTCACAGTTTTCTGTTAAAGGATTCTGGAGAGCCCGCGTCCAATTTATTTATTTTTTCACACGTTTTGACAAATATTACAGTACTTTATTATTTATACAAAATTTTGGAGTCGTCGTGGCTGGAACGTCATAGTCAATTTCTTTTTCATGTGGAGCGTGATCGTAGAGTGACACCCCATGTGCGACATGTGCGTGCCAGTGCCACGCGCAGCGGCGGTCTCCAGCCAAGCCCTGGGCGGTCACGAGGCAACCTGCC
>NW_026267421.1:161228-162403 GCF_000697945.3 Frankliniella occidentalis | reverse complement strand
AGGTGGAGAGCACACGGTGCAAGCAGTGCAGCTAGAACACCAATGAAGATGACATTTCTGTCCGACCTGCTGCGCCCCGCCCCGCCCCGCCTCACCCCGCCCCTGCTCCTTATCGGCCTCCGGCGCCCTCCCGTCTCTCACGTGGCGGGGGCAGGATGCGAGGACCCACGTCACGGGACACTCTTTTCTGCAGACCGAGAGCCCTGCAGGAAGTATATTCCCAGAGCGCGCATAGAAATCATTATTAGAGGGCAGGAGAAAAGTAAATAAATAAAAGTCGCCAGAAATTAGATTTCAGGTACCTAGAGCTTTGCGTCCTCACCATCGCACGCGAAAAAAAAAGGAAGAATCATTGTACGAACGATGTGAGTTGCAACAAAATGTTGTTCTTGGAATGGCTTCAGGAACATAGGATGCTATTTCAACGACCACGATATGCTGGCTCAATGACATGGTCGGTAGCAGCACAACCACCGGCTGTCATAGGGTTAGCAACATCGTGTCTCTGGACCAACAACCCGGCCGCAAAGAACACGACGGTCGTTGGAACGATTATTCTTTTTTTTCTTTCAGTGCGCACTCGTCCAGTTTTCATCAAAGAGTCCAACAACTATAAGTCTCCTTGGAGATGAGGTAGTGGCGGGGCCAGAGGGCCGAAGACAGACGGACAGAGAGTCCCTGTCCCCAGTGGGGTACCCCCCCCCCCTCTCGATAGACGGAGATTCCCAGAGGAGGGCGATCGTGGCGCCTCCGGGCCACGGTGTAGAGAGATACGGTGGCGGCACGAGCCTACCTGCCCTGAAGCAAGAGCCGTACCGTATTCTAGTACGCCGGCCGGCCGCCGCACCGCGCGTCGGTCAGATGAGAGTCAACTAACATGCCGAGCGCGCCTACCTGCGACCCGGGAGGCGCACCCCGCCCGCCGGCCGCACCGGCTCAGCTTAGCTCGGGCAGGTCAAGCATTTGGGAGCGAGTTGAGGGGCCCGCCCGGGCGCGCATTTCAAAGCGGGCGGGCGCAGCAAGTTGTATGAGGACTGTCGGTCCAAAGCATGCAAACGATGAAAACGCGGTGGTGCTAAAAAGATCGGCCATGTGTAGTAGTGCAGAGTTGTGATATGGGTAGAACAAAACCGGGCCCTTCATCTCCCCACATCATATACTGTAATATTGCCGAT
>NW_026267421.1:153857-157388 GCF_000697945.3 Frankliniella occidentalis | reverse complement strand
ATAATATATATTCTCAGAGAAACGTGACACATGTTGACAGAACAACACTCGTTGATTCTACAACCATATAGATGTAAAGCAACTGAGCACTGAAAGGGTCTCTGTAAAGAACGAGTACCAGTATTCACACAAAATTAATTTTGTGTTTTCTTTCCTCCTTGTTTTAGGAAGGGGGGGGTGATTTTTCTGAAGCACTCTTAGTGTTGTTTTTGTTGAGTATTGGAGAAGGTGAGGAGGTGATGTTATCCACGGGGATAAATGTATCACTTGACTTACACTTCCTTCGCGGGATTTTTGTGTTCGATCCTTGCCCAAGTCCGCGGCAGACAGTCTCTGAAATGGAGGCCTCATAGCCGCCTCCCATCTCCCCCGGCTCTGGTGCGCCCCTGGAGCGCGCCGTGAGTCGCCGTACGGCGGACTACTGCCTCCTCCTCCTTGCTCTTGCTCCGGGGAACGCCTGCGGCAGGGCGGGTAGGCCAGCCCGTCGAGCGCCCGCGTGCGGCTCGGTGGCCTACTCAGCGCCTGCAGTCCCACTTGTGTTTAGCGCAGTTGAGCGAACAAATGTGCGCATCGCAGGATTGCGATACTTTGAAATTCTCTGAACGCGAGGATCGAGGGAAATCACGATGGTTTGGTGGGTTCGTGGGTTTGAGTAGCTGGGAAGTGAGGTCAGACGTCGCTGTCCATTGCACTAGGCAGGGGCGATCTTTGCTGCTCCGCATAGGACTCTCTCTTATTTACCAACCAGACCAACCCTATCCGCTTCTATCTCTGCCTCTCTGTGTCGCTCTGTCTCTCTCTCTGTCCCCCCTTCTTCCGCTCTCCCTCCCACGCCCAGGTCGTTGCTCTGCGTGATATAAGCAGCATTCTGGAGCCGCTACGTGCATCACAGGCGGCAGCGGCGGCGGTACCAAACGGCGCGGCGCGGGGCGGGGCGGGCGGAGCTGGTGCTTTCTCCCCGGCCGGTCGCGACCTGGTCGTTGACCGCCCTCCCCTTCCCCTTCCCTTCCCCCTCTCTCTACCCCCCTACCCGCCGCTCTCCCACTTCAATTCACAGCTCCCTTCCTACCTGCCGCCCACGCGCTTTCCTCTATTTCCTCATCTATGCCCGCTACGCCACCGCCGCCACCACAGTGTGGTCACAGTGTGGTCACACTCCGCACCTTTCGTCCGACCGCCCCGCGCTGCACGCTGCACAAGGGTGTCATGATGACCTGCGGCGGCTGCGTGGCTACCAGAGTGCCGCCCTGGCAGGCACCTTTGCGTTGGGAAAATCGCTACAGAGCTGGAAAAACAAAGGTGGTAATTAGCACCTTAAAAAGGTGTTACGGGTTTAATCTTTCCCCACCTTTTCGCGGCCCTTTAGTGTCTTCCCAAAATTTATGCAGCACCCCTCCTCCAAAGGTGTGACAGCACCTTTGTTTTGCCGTTTTCCCAGTGAATGCACCCTTATACTCGCTGGTTTGTTTTGTTGAGGCATTTTCGCGAAACTGCTCGAAATCGATTTTTGGCATTGTATTGCAACAGTAGTATCAGAAAGTATTGCCCTCACCTCTATAGCTTGAGACACCCCCGCCGAGACTACTCTGTCCCGGGGGGTCGCCCACGCTGCCGGCCCGTCGTCGTCTTACAGAAATAGAAGGCGATGTGGTTGCCTCAGGCCGCCCAGGCAGGCCACCGCCCGATCACCGTCATCGGGACAGACAGTGTGCGAGCGAGACAGGAGCTGCGGGGGAGACACTGAGAGCAACGAGGATCGGAGGGAGACACTGAGACCAACAAGGATCGCCCCGCGCTCATGTCGAAGCCGATGCTGCCCCCGATGCCGTTCCTGATTGATACTTGACATTTTGGTGCGCTTTGCTCATGACGTGACGTGGATGGCGCAGTCCGTGTGTCCACACTGTGGTCACAGTCGTGTGGCCCCGGCCGCATAGAGGCGCATAGCGGATCCTCCTGGCCGTGAAGATCCCTCTAATGACGATCATCATTTCTTTTCTTCCTTTTTTTTTCGGCGCGCCGCCATAATGATTGATGGTTGGGATCCTCGCGCCGCCCTGGAACAGGTTTTCGTTTCTTTCGCCTTCACGCGCGTTTTGTATCGAAGAATGAGTCTCAAAACGTGCAACCCGAACGGGTTGTGTCAGAAAGCGACAAAGCGCCCCGTGAGCGCGCGGGAGGAGAGGGGGGGGGGGGGCAGCGCGCAGCCCGGCAAAGGACTCACTTGTGTTCGTTTCGTAAATGTTCCACGTTTCAACACGGAGTTTTATCGGCGGCGGCAGCGTGGCGCGCGGGCCGCGCCCCGGCGGCTGCATGCCGTGTCGTATTGGCGCTGGGCTGGACGACGCTCGGCCGGGCGGTGCACTTGTCGCTGGGCCGGGGGGAGAACGTTTGCACTACTCGTCAGCCTCTCGAGACGAGGATCCTCGTCGTGAGCTTCGTCGCCGGTGTCGCTCGCGTTCGATCAGGCTACCCCGGGCTACCCTCTCTACCCAGAGACTTTGACTTACCTTCCAGAGGTGGTGGTGCCGATGGCCCCCGCCCGTGTGGACAGCCCAGTGGCTGGCGGCGTGGCGTCCCACTGGGACGGGCCGGGCCGACCGATAAGGGCCGTAATCAGCTCTGGGACCCACACACATTTCACAACGCGCGTGCCGCCGTGTGCCCACTGGCTCCATCACCAACTACCACACCAAGACACACCCACCACCTCCGCCCCAAAAAATAAAATGATAATGATTACAGTCTAACAATAGATGGGGGAAGGGGAGACTTTGAGATTTCATAGGCCCCAAAATGTATAATAATAAATACGCCAGTCAGCTGCGAAACTTTTGATTACGTGAGAGTGATCGGCTTGAACAACAGTAAATATTTGCATCTAGCATGATTTGAACCTCGCGGGTCGATGTGCCTGCCTCAGGGCCGGTCCCAACGAGCAGACAGGCATTTAATTAAGGCGCCCGCCGCAATCGCGCGGAGCAACACCACCGGGCTGTCTGCGGGGCTCCCCCCCCTCTCCCCCCCTTTCCCCACCGCGACTGGGGCTGGACCCGCGACGGAGCAATATCGAAAAGGCTTGCACCCGCCCGCCCGCACGCCCGCCCGCCGGGCCTCGCCCCGCCACACTCCGCCCCGCCCCGCCCCGCGTGCGTTGGCGAGAGGTTGTGTCAGGGCGCTGGTGCAATGAGCCTGCCCGCCTGCCCGGCCCGGCTTGTGGCCCGGCCCTGGTCGGGAGGTCGGCTGTGTGCCCAGGCAGACCCCTGGTGTTGGTGTGGTGCCTTACTTATACATTATATCTCGACCCGCACACGCGATTGTTTCGGCTTTTCGGGACCAAAGCTGTTTTTCAATATTTCCTCTCCATCTCCACCTTTGACTTGCCGGTGTCTGATAGTATCCCGCGTTGCCTGGTTTTATTCTTTTCAAAGAAAATGTAGCCGCGCCCCCTCAAATATGCCTTCAAAGTTTGAACCTTGGCGCTTTATTGCTCCACGCTTGCTGTGTATTAGAAATAAATGGGAAGAAAGA
>NW_026267421.1:151178-153807 GCF_000697945.3 Frankliniella occidentalis | reverse complement strand
AGACGTGTTCTAGCGACAAACGCCCAGCGCGCGGGGCTAGCCTGGGCCGGGCCTGGGCTAGCCCACCTCCTCCTGCTGCGCTGCGGTGGGAAAGTACTGGCCTGCCCGAGCTAAGCTGAGCCGGTGCGGCCGGCGGGCGGGGTGCGCCCCCCGGGCCGCAGGTAGGCGCGCTCGGCACGTTAGTTGACTCTCATCTGACCGCCGCGCGGTGCGGCGGCCGGCCGGCGTACTAGAATACGGTACGGCTCTTGCTTCAGCCGCTACCACGGGAAAGGCCGGCTCGTGCCGCCACCGTATCTCTCTACACCGTGCTCCGGGCTCACGCTGGAGCGAGCCGAGGATGAGTCAGCGGCCGGGAAGGGGCGGGATGCAGGGTTCGGCCGTCCTGCTATACTACGGGAAACCCGAAAATATGGGAATTCGGCCCAAGTCCCGAGGAGGGCGGTACGGTTGGCAACGCTGACAGAGAGTGCAAGCCTGGCGGAATGCGAGGCGACGCGAACGTGGCTGGACGCCTCGACCACACGGACACAACAGGCAGCCAGTCGAGGCGCGTGCAGCAGCCAGAGCGGTCACTTCACGGATTGAGCTAGAACTAAGATGGTATGCGCCCTTCCCTTTTGTCTGGTATCTTATTAATTGTAAATGTATAGTGGTATCAAATAATATCGCGTGTATAAATATTTATTCTCTAGAATGATCGTGCCATCAAGCACAAGTAAATTTGTCCACCGTCAGCTCAGTTTGTGTGGGGTTAGTGAAAGCCGATTCGAGCACCAACCTCAGGGGCTCCTGTGTACAACAAGAAGTTCAGGACGAGTAGCCATTTCCGTCCGAGCCACACGGGAGAAAGGCCATTTGCGTGTTTTGTGTGCAAGAGCACCACAATGAGTGGTGATCTCCGTACGCAGTTCAAAACGCACACAGGCGAGACGCTCCTGGAGTGTTCTCTGTGCAGTAAGAAATTCAGGAGGAGTAGTTATCTCCGCAAACATCTCCGAACGCACACGGGAGAAAAGCCGTTCGAGTGTTCTGTGTGCAACAAGAAATTTACGCAAAGTTCTTCCCTCCGTGCACATCTCCAAAGGCACACAGGTGAAAGGCCTTTCGAGTGTTCTGTGTGCAACAAGAAATTTGCGCTTAAACATGAACTCCAGACTCATCACCGAACGCACACGGGTGAAAGGCCGTTTGAGTGTTCTGTGTGCAACAAGAAATTTACGCAACGTGGTAGTCTGAGCACACATCTCAAAACCCACACCGGAGCGAAGCCCTTCGAGTGTTCTGTTTGCAACAAGAGATTTTCTCAAAAAGATAATCTCCGCACACATCTCCGAACGCACACGGGTGAAAAGCCTTTCGAGTGCTCTGTGTGCAACAAGAAGTTTAGCGCGAGTGGCAATCTCCGCACACATCTCCTAACGCACACGGGTGAAAGGCCCTTGGAGTGTTCTGTGTGCAGCAAGAAATTTACGCAAAGTTCTGAGGTCGGGGAACACCCCAGAACGCACACGGGTGAAAAGCCCTCCGGGTGTTGTGTGTCCAACTTGAAATTAACGACGAGTGGCCAGCTCTTCGAGTGTTCTGTTTGCAACAAGAAATTTTCGCAAAGTGGAGGACTTCGTACACATCTCCTAACGCACACAGGTGAAAGGCCTTTCGAGTGTTCTGTGTGCAACAAGAAATTCAGCACAAGTAGTCAACGCCGCGTACACTCCCGAACGCACACGGGTGAAAGGCCGTTTGAGTGTTCTGTGTGCAACAAGAAATTTGTCCAAAGTGGAGGACTTCGTACACATCTCCGAATGCACTCAGGTGAAAGGCCTTTCGAGTGTTCTGTGTGCAAAAAGAAATTCAGTACGAGTAGTCATCGCAACGTACACCTCCAAACGCACACAGGTGAAAGGCCCTTCGCGTGTTCTGTGTGCAACAAGAAATTTCCGCGTAGTTATGAGCTCCGCAAACACCTCCGAACGCACACAGGCGAAAAGCCTTTCGAGTGTCCTGTGTGCAATATGAAATTTACAACGGGTGATAGTCTCCGTCCACATCTCCGAACGCACACGGGGGAAAAGCCATTCGAGTGTTCTGTGTGCAAGAGGAAATTTTCACGAAGTGGTATACTCCGTAGGCATCGCCGAACGCACACAGGTGAAAGGCCCTTCGAGTGTCCCGTGTGCAACGAGAATTTTACGACGGATAGTACTCTCTCTACTCATCTCCTAACGCACACGGGTGAAAAGCCTTTCGAGTGCTCTGTGTGCAACAAGAAATTTACGACGAGTAGTAGTCTCCGCACACACCTCCGAACGCACACGCTAGAGGGACCTTTCGAGTGTTCTGTGTGCAACAAGAAGTTGACGACGAGTGGTCGACTTGAAATACATCTCCGAACGCACACGGGTGAAAAGCCTTTCGAGTGCTCTGTGTGCAACCAGAAATTTAGCTTGAGTAAGAGTCTCCACATACATTCCCGAACGCACACGCGAGAAAGGCTCTTCGATTGTTGTGTGTGCAACAAGAAGTTGACGACGAGTGCTCGACTTAAAACACATCTACGAACGCACACGGGCGAAAACTCTAAATAGCCGTTTTTTGTCAGTTTCAGTCCTGTGTCACCTTAATTAAA
>NW_026267421.1:146381-151128 GCF_000697945.3 Frankliniella occidentalis | reverse complement strand
TGCGAGCTCCGGGGGGTTCTGGAGAGCTGCTTTTCGTTGCCCAGCGGAGACGAAGAACGAGACAGTTTATCGGCGGCGCTCTCGATCGGCGTGGTGCGCCAAGCGTGTCCGTCGGTGTGAGCTGTGGGAGTCGACTAGCTAGAGGGCCTCCCGGCCCACACCGCCCGCTGCTCGCCAGGATCCCGTCGTCCAGGTGCCCGCTCGTCGAGTCGAGGCCGCTGAAGCCCCAACACCATCCTCAGGGCACGGGTCAGGTCAGGGCTGTGCCGGGGATCCCCTTGAAATCCCCGGGCCGCGGTAAAGAGCACAAAGGTTGGCGACGAAGAAAGGTGCGCCTCTGCGTTCCCGAACGGCGCCAAAGTGGCGACCTGCCGCCGAGTGGCGATTTGGCGGCCTGCAGGCTACCTGCTTCCGGGAACGGTGTTTTTCTCACCGCCCTGAGACATGGAGGGCGTGGGCGCATCACCGAGCGGTGGTGCGGGTGCCTGGCTTGGGGGTGGCCCGGCCCGGCCCCTGGCCACCTGGCCGCCCTCGGTGCCGCCACCAGAGCCTGTCCTGCAAAGCCGTAGGAGAGCCCGCCCCCCGCCCTGCGGATTTCCCCGGAGCCGCGGATCCAGATCGCAGGCATGAAGAAGAGACATACGGTGACGACTCGAGTGGGCCTTCTCCGAGGGTCAGCGTAGAACGGGCAGGTTCTTTTCCTCGTGTAAGCACAGCAATAGAGAAGGCAGGCATGCGGTTTGGCGCCTTGCGGTAATACCGGGTGGACATGACGGTACTTTGGGTTGCCTACGCACTGGCTGCAGGGGTTGCAGTCTTGGGGCGGGTGGTAGGGGAGTGGCAGCCCTTCCCCCCTCTCCCCAACTCCCCCACCAGCACCACGCACATTCATCATTAAAGTGTCCTCTGCGGACGTTAGTTGTCCCAAATTAAAATCGATATGCCCGTTCGCCTCTCAGATGAAGGTGTGCGTCCCTCCGATCACAAAGAGCACCCGCGGACCCATGAGCGTTGAGCAAGCAGAACCATAGGCGGATCGCTGCCAAAGTGGCTTGTCCAGTTTTCGCACGCCTGACGGGTACTACCATGTTCTCGAGGTGCGGGGCCGCACGGTCGGTGACGACAATACCCGGTGTGTGGCGACTATAGACGTTTTATCCAAAGCGGTTATTCGTACAGTCGCCCAAATATCGCTATTTTTGTCCAGCGACAACCTCTTCATTGTGGTCAATATTTGAAATTTTGGCCACGGTGTTTGATGCGGAGTGTCGTTGTCTGATCAGAACTTCTGCCGTAATTATTGCTCTTCCCCCTTTGCCGTGCCGCGTCCCCTACTCCTCTCCTCCTCCCCACCCCGCATTTGCCGCGCCTTTATGGAAACGTAAACAAACAATAAAAATCGGTCGGTGTCACGATCGGCGTCTTCTGCTAAATACCGATAATACCTACTCATTTAATTGACCATAGGATTTTAATCAGAATTTTCGGGTGGACATCGCCACTTTTCGATATTAATCGCAAGGTATAGTGCTTGATTGTTTCCGGTCCAGATAATTGAATTGTTCCATTCCGGTTATTGCTGTAATGTAAGAGGTTAGTGTGCTCCAGTGCACAAGTTGTCAGTTATTTTTTTGAGGCCGAGTAAATGATGCCCGTGATGTAAACTTGGCGCTCTGTAAGCTTTGTTGAAAAGGTGTTGAATGGGTACACTTCTTTATTCCATACAGTATGTTAAATACTGCTGCAGGTCACTGTCAGTGTTTTATCATATATCATCTATTTTACTCCATATTTTTCTCGTGGAACAGAAAACTTTATTACTTTCTGGTTGGGGTGCAAACCGAGTGATACTGTTTGCGTAATCTCCCAAACAATTAATAATTGTGCGTTGCAGCTATTTGCAGCTGCTCCTTCGTACTTAATGCTTGAGTCCAGTGCCAAATTATTTATTTAAAAGACCATGGACATTTAGAGATGTATGGGGGGAGAGGCATTTAAAGGTGTATTGTATTGTATGAGTAATTTAAATGTAATTAACAGTTGATGAGCACTAAAAGTATACCATTTAATATGATTGCAGGAACTCGGCCCAGAAATGTTCTTGACACGAGGAAAGAAGTCTATGGAGTCATTTCACCCAAAAGAATAGGTGAGTTGACATGACAGTAACCAACGCTGGTCTAATTTGTCTCTGCACAGACTCTATGAGGAGCTTCCTTTCGTGTGCATCAAAGGGTGGTTTTTGATGTTTCTTGTGGTGCCTTGGTTCTTTGTTGTCGATTTCAATCCTCTTCTGTCAAAATCCAGGCTGATTTGTTATCATTGAAAATTTCTTTTAAAAATCTTGACAATTTGGAAAACTGCTGGAATTGGTTTGGATTGGTCGGGCAAACTCCCTTTTCAGTTACCCTGTTTAAATATCATGGTGCCGACCCACTACAGCAGAGTTCTTAGCCTTAGGTAGCCTACCCACCCATAGGGAGACCAGCTCTTAAAATTCAAGTTTCTGTAAACAGGAGTGGTTTCTGACAGAAGCAAAGGTAGTTTCGTGGTCCCTGGTACACCCCTATCTATTCAAGTACTCCTCCGTCAGAAAACCGGACCCTTGCCTTTGCAAATTTTGCCAAAAATGAAAATTTTGAAAATCGCTGGAAATAGTTGGGATTGGTCAGACTGAATCCTCTTTCAATCTCCGCGTCGAAGTTTCGCGCCACCGGGCAATTTAAGTGAGATACGCCTGTTCTCGGAGCGGTTCGCCTGCGAGGTAGGCAGCCCATCGTACGCTGACCGCCAGATTCAAAAGACCACCCTTAAAACTCAAGTTTCTCTGGACAGGGGTGGTTTCTGACGGAACCAAAGGTAGTTTTGTGGTCCCCTGGGTCACCCCTGTCGATTCGGCTACTTTTCCGTCGAAATCCGGACCCATCAATTTTCGCTAAAAACACAACGGCTAAATTGAGTGCTTCCTGACTGGGCCTTTGTAAATTTTGCCAAAAATGAAAAATTTGAAAATCGCTGGAAATGGTCGGGATTGGTCTGGGAGAGTCGCCTTCGACCCCCTCTGTCGAAATTGAGTGCTTCCTGACTCTTTTATATCGGCTTCACAGAGACTTGCGATTCTGCACGTCGCCAGGGAGAGCGTGCTCGAGGTACCAGCTTGCTCATCTCATGTGGAAGGACGAGGGACACGTGTTGAGCGAAGGGGAATGAGATTCGAGAAGGCAAACCTTTTATTCTGACGAATAGATCAATACATAGACAGAACAAAGCAAATTAACGAAAAAGTATACGGCACAAGAATAGGACTTTATACGGGGACATGGATCCAGAAGTCATCCCAATGGCCCCTTGAACACCTGGCAGTGGGGTCATGAGAGAATAGGCAAAAGAACCACTCAAAAGGAGCACGGGTCCCAAACTCTCTCAGAACTACGTGACAGTCAAGTACGCATGCTGCGCTGCAGCGGTCCCTACCCCTTGACTTGACTTGACTAACCAGGCCGCTACAGGGGGCACAATTGTTACCCACCCCTACATGGAGCGAAGGGTTCGCCGACAAGACCGCCTTTACCGTGTCCCCGTGGATCCAGCCGTGAGGGCACGTTCCGCGTTGCAGCCACACGTCAACCTCTTGCAGCGCCGGCGCTACGTCGGGCGTGATGGCCAGCAGCAGCTCGTCCGGCCGCACGTTCGCGTCCACCTTGAGGTGCACCAGGGCCGACAGCGACGGCAGCACGCTCACCAGCGTCTGCACGGGGAAGAATGCTGGCAGGCTATCGTAATGGTTATAGACTGTCAGCTTTTCCAAGCAGGACCGCCCTGACGATGCCAGGTCCAGGAGATGGTCCACGCCGTCCTGCTCAGCGAAGCACAACGGGGGTTCGTATTCGAGGCGTAGTTCGCGGAGGTTTTTGGCGCGCCGGAGGAGCTGTGCAGCCCCCGCGACGGCGGCCCGGTTATAACCTCCACTTCCATCCCTAACTAGCCAGCTAACGAGCAGGTCCAGGTCCTGGAGCGATTCGCAAGCGGCGAAGGCCTCCAGCCCGGGCATACTGCTGCACTTCAGCTGGCGGAGATTCGGCAAGCCGCCCAGTAAGTGCCCAGTGGAGTCGGTGCCGTAGCGCCAATGGCCGAGGTCAACCCTCTGGAGCGTGGCCGCGTGTCCGGCCAGGATGAAGTTCACAAAATGCTCGGTCTTCGGGAGGAGCTCGCACCGGAAAAATCTCAGTGAAGGCGTCGACACGGGGATGCCCGAGACAGCAACGGCCGTGGCTGGTGCGTGATATTCTAGTCCCGTGACTTGAAGCTCCTCCAAGTCAGCCGTTGTAGCCAGAGTTCCCAAAACGTAGGAGACGTCAAGGATATAGCCAAAATCGACTTGAACGCTCCTCAGACGGCCGAGCGCCTCCTGCCTGCAGATCACCGCTGCTGCGCGCATCGCGTCGCAGTCTTTGCGTAGAGAGAGGGACAACCTTGTTACAGCGCACCTGGTCGTAATGTACGCGAGGCCACATCGGTGATGATGCGGAAGTTCTACACTCAGGGAAGCGACGCACGGCGCGAGTCGCAGCACGGGGCACACGCATCGGGAGCCTGGCAGTTGTCGATGCCGCCACACGTCCCGGTGCAGCGCCAGGTCGCCGAGCCTCTTGCACACGAGGCGGCAGGCGAGGAGGTCCTCCACGTCCAGGTACTCCATCAGCGTCACGAGCACGTCGTCCGGCAGGTGCTCCATGTCCTGCGGGAA
>NW_026267421.1:140404-146331 GCF_000697945.3 Frankliniella occidentalis | reverse complement strand
GTTGACTCAATCTTGGCCTATTTCTTGTTATGCCAATTAAATTATTCTGTGATAGGAAACATGTTAAATTATGAAATTGAGATTTTAGTCCCAATTGTTAGTACATTGTGATATCAAATTCTGAAACGAGTACACCATATGTGCTATGTTGAAACTAAAATTGGTAAATATAAAGCTAATTATCTAGCTTAAAATAATACATTTTCTCCGACATGAGTAAGAATTTCTCAGTATGCATACAGTCACGTTTCTGTACTGTCCGGAATGAAACATCTATGCAGACATTTTCAATGTGTCTCGACATTCCTATTGGTAAATATGGTATGGATTTTGTGATCAAACTGATGTATATTCTGTCAACATATCCAGACCTTATTCCTGCCATGTTTTGATTAGTGAGCTGATCCCAAGATGTCCATAATAATGGAAAAAGACAGTGCTAAAAAGCCAAAATTTTATATCAGCATGATTTTAAATCTGGTCTTATCGCTCCTTACTAATTCAGAGGCTTTGCTTCCTGTATTAGAAAAAATATAAAGGACAGTTCCATCACCGCCTAGTAACAGAAAACCTGACCGTCTTTTGTGTTGCATTTACATCCTGTTCCTTTAGTTAGCATTGCCATACAGTTCTACAGATGCACAATCTTTAGACCAAAAGTGACAGTTAGTTTTCAAGCAATTTAAAGCATAAACAGTTAAGAATTAGACATACCTGCCTGTGTATAACTTATTTATTGTGTTCAAGTGGACAGAACGAGATCTCAATTTGTTTTAAAATTGTGTTGTTCCTTTATGACATGTTGTCTATGTTGTGGTGGATTATAAAGTCATATTCTACAAATTTTTGTAATTTAAGCTCTTACATTCTATGATAACCTGAAGCTGATATTTGAAATACGTTTTGTTAAGAGTTCAAAGTTTTCTGTTATCAATGAAAACAAGTTATTGTAAGGGTTTCAAACAAATAATTTCATTGGGCAATTTAAATGTTTTGCTTTAATTTATAAAACTATTTATAGTCAACATTTGTGAGGGTTAATTAACAGAAATTTCAGATTCTTTTAATTGTTACAATCATCATCTCAAGCCGTCTTTTCTTGAGTTCAGAATGTTTCGGAAATTGATATTGATTATAATTGTTCTCTGGTAATTCATGTTTTCTAAATCAACACCATCTATTGCTCATCCTTACAGTCCCACAATCTCCAGATGCAGTATATCAATGAAAAAGAGATCCAAGGGAGCATGGAAAGGAGAAAAAGTAGAGGGCAAGGATGTTGTTCTTATTATGTATGAAGTTGTTGTAAATATTTATTAGGTAATAACTAAGAACTCAAGACTGAAAGGTGTATGTTAATATCCTATTTGTGCAGAAAAAATTCAAGCTGCAGAACATATTAAATTGATTTCCAAGCAATGAGACGTGTTATTTTCTTGTTAGAAATTTCTCAGAATCTGCTTTGCTTATGGCGCAATAACTTACCACAGCAAACAGTGTGCACCACTGATTAATGTAAAAGCAAACAGCATTTCTTGTGAATATTTGTTCAATAATAAGTATTTGGTATATGAAGAGACTTTTGTTCCTCATTAAATAGAGCAATTAACATTTTGTGGGGCTTTAGAAACACGTGTGTAATTATTAACTCTGCTAAAGATTCGACAGAGGACAGGGTGCTCATGGACCAACCCAAACCGTTTCCAGCGGCCGTTCAAGTATTTCAGGTCATGGCCCAATCAGGCTGAATCACACCCTTAGTACTTATTTCTGCGAAACATTGTCGGGTCCGCGTATTGACGGGGATGAATGGGAATAGACTGTGAGAAACTATACGGCCGGCGGTTCCATCCAAAGCCGACCCTTCTCAGAGGAACGAGGTCCCGACCAACTACCGTCCAATTTGGAATTGTTGAAACATGGTAGGGAGCGCCTGCCGCATAGGCCGTCCCGGTGGACACGCGAGCTCTGCGGGTTTGCCTATGCCCCCTCCGCAGGCGCCCTCAGCCACAACTTGCCCCGGCGTTCCCCACGCAGTACGCACGGGTCGGGGGCCACGTCCCTGTTTGTAGCGACACAGTTGCAGCTACAACCGACACCGTTGGTTAAACTGTACTAACCCACCACAGGTCATGGAGCTTCTATAAAACGTCCCTATTTGTGGCCACAATGCCAGCGGTCAGAGTCAGCTTAATCCGACCCGACTGTAGAACATTCTTTTTCGGGTAATATGAAATCCGAAGCCTTCAAGGTGTAAGCAGAAGGCAAGGGCCTGCTCTGCACATAATCCCCGGATGCAGCTGAACCAACACAATGGGGCCCGGGGCCCCCCAAACCTAAGGGACAGCTTGTGTACTGATTGCCTACCCTCCAGGCGCCCTCAGACACGACTCGCCGCAAGGGTCACCCTCCTCGCAGTACGAACGAGTCGGGGGCCTACGGCCACGGCGAGCTGGCCTACCTCCCAGGCGCCCTCAGCCACAATTTGCCCTGGTGTCCCCCACGCAATACGAACGGTTCGGGGGCCACGTCCTTCTTTGTGGCGACACAACCGACACGGCGACACGGCCACTGGCAGCTTTGATCAGAACCGACTGAAGAAAATAAGTCCGCTCGGCATCGTAAATGCTCACGCCTTTCTTCTCACACCCGGACAAAAATAAAAAATAAAAATGGGGGAGTAATTTTCTCATCCCACCGCAGGACGACTTCTGAGTTCGGAACGGGATCAGCCGAACCACAGTTGGTCAGAACATACTCCCGGTTTGTGAGACGGTTGACACGACACGTACGTTGATTAAACTGTACTGACCCACCACAGGGCATGGAGCTCCTTTAAAGCCAGATTCTAGGTCTTATTAGTGCACCTGCCACCACAGCGCGGTGCCAGGCACCAGGGAACTCCCACTATACTTTCCCGCACGTTTGGTTTTACTACCCCAGGGGGCCGTAGCGCCTAACGGGCGTTGCAGGTAGGCAACACGCACGCCTGCGTGCGGTACAGCATAACCACGACGACTGGCGTGTTCGCCTACCCCAGGTGGCCGGAGCGCCTTGCGGGCAGTGTGGCACTAAGCTTTAGACGTGAATCACCTCCGTGCAACCGGCAGTTAAAATACCTCTTAGAGCCGGATTCATTTTTCCTACAAAATTATCAAAAATGAAAAAAAATGTGGGCCCTACCCACCCCGCTTTGACACGGGGACCCGCCTGCTTAACTTCGGAGTTCGGTATGGGATCCGGTGTTTTCAGGCACCCAGCTGAGGGCCGGGTTTCCTGACTATCTCGCTCACACCGGAGTTTACAGCCATCGACTAGGTTCCCACCAGTCCGCTTGACCGGGAATGGGGGGCAGGTAGGTAGCGCCGCGGGAGTGCCGGCTCCTGCGCCCGGGCGTGTTGGCACGCTTTCAGTAAAACGCTTCGTTCTCGAGAACCAGGCGTCGTAGAGAAATTTCAAAAAGACGACTAAAAAGCTGAAAGTCAAGCGAACAATCGGCTCGCTTTATGTATAGGTCTAGGACGTCTCTAAACACGAGAAATGACGGCTCCAAAACGGCCGGTGTACACTTTGAACCGGAATCGTCATTCTATACTTCTTTGCGTCACCATTTGGCTTCAAAGTACCAATATCTTTACAGAATAATGATCATTGTTCTTTCCCCTTTCCAAAAATATATGGGTTAGTCGATTTTGAAGATGATTTGGCTTTGTTACGCCGAGTTTCGCGTATCCCTGGCGCTCGATCGACCAACCGACCGACCGACCAGCCTCGCTTAAAGAGATAGCCCTCAGCAGATAGCCCTCTTTCGAGGAGCCAGATTCTAAGGACTTATCAATTCCCCTCGGGTTACCACTCCCGCTGTGGCTGGGATGGCCCTTACCCGGCACGCTTTCGCCGCTATTTGTGTAATCCCCTAAACAATCAATGTGTGTTGCAGCTCATTTATTTATTTTTATTTGTAATGTAGCTTTGATAGAGCTTTACAAGTCAATATACATGATAGAATGTACTATTTGAATTTGGTGAAACCATTGTTAAAAGGCTCTTCTATTGAGTAATTGTAGCAGGAGGTTAGTTGTGCCGCTCTAGTGGCTCCATACACTTATTATTAGTTGTAATATATTGCTGATGATGTAATAGATGATGCCTGTCTTGAAACTTGGCTCACTGTAGGTAAGCTTTGTTGAAACGGTGTCGAACAACTTGCACGTTTTAGATTGGACGTACAATGCAGTTTTGCTGATTTTGCTAACTGCGTATTTTATATCATATTAATTTACTCTGTATTATTCTTTGTGGAACAGCAAAATGTATTAAGTCAGGTTAGGGTCTAGGCTTTGATAGTCAACTGCTGAGGGCTTTAGCGCTATTGAAACAATCAATGTGTGTTGCAGCTCATTTATTTATTTATTTTTATTTGTAATGTAGCTTTGACAGAGCTTTACAAGTCAATATACATGATAGAATGTACTATTTGAATATGGCGAAACAATTGTTAAAAGGCTCTTCTATTGAGTAGGGCTTCATTGCTAGTAAACACCTCTTAAGCACAGCTTACTGTATTTTTTTCATATTCTTGAGGTCCAGGTCCTGGAGCGATTCGCAAGCGGCGACGGCCTCCAGCCCGGTCATACTGCTGCACTTCTGCTGGCGGAGATTCGGCAAGCCACCCAGTAAGCAGTGTTGCGAAGTGGCAGCGGACGTTTTTCCTTCACGGGCGGCAACAAAATTTCCCTTTAGCCTACAAATTTTCCCTTTTGGGGCACTTTTTCTAAAAAGCCCTAGCAAAATGGATACATTTTGGACTCAAAAATTCCCTTTGTTTTCCCACGGGCTCTTAATAACATCCATAATTATTGATAACTCCATAACATGGAAAATTCATCACGACTTCGCAACGACACTGCCAGTAAGTGGCCAGTGAAGTCCAGCCGGAGGTCGTAGCTCCGATGGCCGACGTCAACCTTCTGGAGCGTGGCCGCGTGTCCGGCCAGGATGAAGTTCACAAAGTGCTCGGTCTGCGGGACGAGCTCGCACCGGAAAAATCTAAGTGAAGGCGTCGACACGGGGCTGCCCAGAACAGCAACGGCAGCGGCCGTGGCCGTTACGTGATATGTTAGTCCCGTGACTTGAAGCTCCTCCAAGTCAGCCGTTGTAGCCAGAGTTCCCAAAACGTAGGAGACGTCGTCAAGGTTACGGCCAAAATGGACTTGAACGCTCCTCAGACGGCCGAGCGCCTCCTGCCTGCAGATCACCGCTGCTGCGCGCATCGCGTCGTAGTCTTTGCGTAGAGACAGGGACAACCTTGTTACAGCGCACCTGGTCGCAATGTACGCGAGGCCACATCGGCGACGATGCGGGAGTTCTACACTCAGGGAAGCGACGCGCGGCGCGAGTCGCAGCACGGGGCACACGCATCGGTAGCCTGGCAGTTGTCGATGCCGCCACACGTCCCGGTGCAGCGCCAGGCCGCCGACCCTCTTGCACACGAGGCGGCAGGCGAGGAGGCCCTCCACGTCCAGGTACTCCATCAGCGTCACGAGCACGTCGTCCGGCAGGTGCTCCATGTCCTGCGGGAACACAGAGCATGACAGTGGTGAGCTTCAGCTTCTTTGCACACCGCGATCGCTCAAGGACGCTCCCGACGCGACGCCGCCACTGTCGACTTACCTCTTTGTTTTGAGCTGACGACCGAACCCGATCGGCAGGAGGGAAAGTGGACTGCGACTCTGCCAGAGGTGGTGTTGCGAGATGCGATGTGTGCGCTGTGCACTTAGGACCTGAAGTGCCTGGGCTGGTAACTGCGGAGCGGACCAGGGCTGCCAGGCCAGGCGTCTGCTGACTGCGACTGGGGAGTGGGGATGGGGATGTCCCCGGACACATATGGGACCTCCCTTCGAGTAGCCCCCCCCCCCCTCCTCCTT
>NW_026267421.1:139514-140339 GCF_000697945.3 Frankliniella occidentalis | reverse complement strand
CCCCCCTCCTCCTTCCTCCCCCCTTACGTCGAGGACTGACTCCTTTCCGGGGTTTTACCCCCCCCCCTCTCTCGTCGCGATGGTGACGCACCAAGGGGGGCCCAGTGCACAATGGGACCACTTTTAGGGACTGATGGGGGAGTGCGCGAAACTTTCAAATTACAACAATGAACGAAGTCATTTCGTTTTGCCGACGAGGAGAACTTATATTTTAACTTTACTTGTATTCGCAGGAAGCGCTTAAGGACTCGTCGGGTAGAAATTATAATCACTTCATTTTAATTTGCAAATATGCTGGGTTATAAGTATAAATTTATTTATTCCAAATTAATCACCGCAGCAACATTCATTTTAACGGGTAGTGACTCTAGAATCTACTTTTTATAAAACATTTTTTGACTAAAGCGACGTAGCCTATAAACAAGACGCCGCGATACCGTCGTCTGGCTGTGGCCTCACCGCCCGCCGCGGCCCCGCCCCCGCTGCTGGATGTGGGTCCACAGGTGCTGCAGGAGTCGCTCGCGCTTCCGGAACGTCCCGCCGCACTCGGGACGTCTCTAAACACGAGAAATGACGGCTCCAAAACGGCCGGTGTACACTTTGAACCGGAATCGTCATTCTATACCTCTTTGCGTCACCATTTGGCTTCAAAGTACCAATATTTTTACAGAATAATGATCCTTGTTCTTTCCCCTTTCCAAAAATATATGGGTTAGTCGATTTTGAAGACGATTTGGCTTTGTTACGCCGAGTTTCGCGTATCCCTGGCGCTCGATCGACCAACCGACCAACCGACCGACCGACCAGCCTCGCTTAAAGAGATAG
>NW_026267421.1:138077-139464 GCF_000697945.3 Frankliniella occidentalis | reverse complement strand
GCGCCTTCCTGCGTAAATCCCTTCTGACACTCGGTGCACTGATAGGGCCGCTCCCCGGTATGCGTTCTCATGTGCATCTGAAGCCCGCACCTGTCCAAAAATGCCTTTGGGCAAACGGAACACTCGAACTTCCTGCGAGCGGCTTCGGACGAACTTGGATCATGCACCATTTTGAAACAACCTGAAAGAGTGCAACGAAGGCGCGTATATTAGAGCAAGCACCCAGAGACACTTGAACACTCGGGAGAGGGGCGTATGTCGCTAGCGGGCAAGGGCCCCAGGTAGAAGGGTCAGGATTGTCGCTAGCGGGCATCGGAGGGAAAAGACGGGATTGTGCGGGAGAAAAGGGAAATTGTCGCTAGCGGGCAGCGCAACGGGTTGCCTACCTTCACGGCGTTGGGGGCGCAGCGGGCCGGGCGACTTGTGGTGCGGGTTCCGCTCACTCACACCAAGAGACTAGGGCTTGCTTACACCTATCCACCTATCGTTTACGGACGCAGACAGGCGCACGGCTCCGGCTTGCACCTTCCGATCTCGCCGATTTCAGCCGTCAGTTTGCAAGCGCGCACACCCGCGAGAGAACCGGCACCAGCTGGGGGAGAGGGCTTTAAGCAAACCTAAACTAACAAGCCTAATTTAGTACAGAAAATCAGTAACGATACTGACAATACAGAGCTGCACTCCGCTTTGCTTTTAAATAAGAGGAAGCAAACTTAAACAAACAAACCTAATTTAGTACAGAAAATCAGTAATGGTACTGTCAATGCAGCGTTGCACTCCGATATCGCTCCGTGCAACGCTTTGGCATGAGGACCTGAAGTTGTCCGAGGCCTAGCCGACACATGTCGTTTCGTTGCCGAGGGAAATGTCTCTTTCTTCACTCGACTTTCCCCGCGCGCACCACAAACGGCCCAGCGCCGTGAAGGTAGGCAACCCGTCGCGCTGCCCGCTAGCGACAATTTCCCTTTACTCCCGCACAATCCCCTCTTTCCCCTCCGATGCCCGCTAGCGACAATCCTGACCCTTCTACCTGGGGCCCTTGCCCGCTAGCGACCACCTCCCCGGGAGAGGCCGGGCGGACGGCAACACCGTGCTGACGGCGGCGTTGGGCTGAAGGCTTACCGTCAAGATACACGTTGTGCCCGCGTTCGAACGGTGCCCGAACGGTGCGCACCTGAGGACCTTGCGAGCTCCGGGGGGTTCTGGAGAGCTGCTTTTCGTTGCCCAGCGGAGACGAAGAACGAGACAGTTTATCGGCGGCGCTCTCGATCGGCGTGGTGCGCCAAGCGTGTCCGTCGGTGTGAGCTGTGGGAGTCGACTTGCTAGAGGGCCTCCCGGCCCGCACCGCCCGCTGCTCGCCAGGATCCCGTCGTCCAGGTGCCCGCTC
>NW_026267421.1:126958-127862 GCF_000697945.3 Frankliniella occidentalis | reverse complement strand
AAGTAATAAAGTTTTCTGTTCCATGAGAATAAAATAGAGTAAAATATATGATATGTGATAAAACACTGGCAGGTTCACCCATTTGCATAAGGACCCTTTATGAACTGTTTGTACTTTCATCTAGAAACACAAAACACCTACAAACATGATAGTAGTACGATTGTAGAGCGAAGACGCTGGTCTTAATTCAAGTAATGAACTTTTTTTTCGGGCTACTAAATGGTATCATTTTGAGCACTCTGTTTTGCGAGTTTTCATTCTCTCTAGATTAGTGCCGGCTTACTTGTTTATGGTGCTATGTATGCTACTTCTGTAATTTTGTAAATCCTGTCTCTTTGCTTGACATTTCATACCCAATGTTCTACCTGTTCATTTGGTTGAATAAAAGACACCAAATACCAACAGCCCGATAAAAGTGGAACAGAAGAAAGTTTAGACATCCATAAATCATGCCTTAGAGAAATGTCAAAAAAAGTTGCCACATGGTAGTAAATTCAAAATGAGGTTATGTAGGTAAGTTTGTGGATGAGACTTATCACGTTTGCGTTCTTCCGCGTCTACGCATAGATAGAGGTGTCTCTAGGACACTATATTGACATATCTATAATTTGCAATGACGAACAAGAACAGAAACAAAATAACAACAGCAGTTTCTTACCTCCACGAAGTCAGAAACAACCACAAGCCAACAGAAACAACAAGTGTTGCCTGCCCAGTAGTCTCGTTGCAGGGTACCGGGTGTCCGTAAGAATACGCGGCAGCTCGATGGGTTGCCTACGCACTAGCGTGCAGGCGCGGAAGGCGAGGGGGGAGCGCGGTGGAGGTGCGCACCATCCAGCGAATTCCGAACAGACTATAGAGGCGCCGTTTAGGACCAAATTATTTTTCAAAGAATGTGAAAAAG
>NW_026267421.1:126645-126908 GCF_000697945.3 Frankliniella occidentalis | reverse complement strand
ATTTGACTAATTTTCTGTCGAAATCCGAACCCATCAATTTTCGCTAAAAACAAAACTGTAAATTTGGCCAAAAATGAAAAAATTAGAAATCTCTGGAAATGGCCGGGATTGGTCCGTTCAATCTCTGTATCAAAGATTCACGCCGCCGGGCCATTTTTACTGAGTCACGCCTGTTTTTCTTGTACCGGTTCGCCTGCAAGGTAGGCAGCCCATCGTACGCTGCCCGCCAAATTCAAAGGACCACCCTTAATACTCAAGTTTCT
>NW_026267421.1:126283-126522 GCF_000697945.3 Frankliniella occidentalis | reverse complement strand
GAGACAAGGAGCGACGCCAGTCAGCGACAGCGTAGAATCATTCGTTCCCTGGAGCGCCATTCTGTTTCTCGCCTCTATGGCTCAGTCGGTAGCGCGCCCGCTCAGAGCGCGGGAGGTCGGTGGTTCGACTCTCCGTGTGTGCGACATTTTTCTCAGGCCACCAAATTTCAAATGGACTTCAAACCCGTCATTTCACCACGCCCCTCTCGTGGAGTTCCGATGGCGTAGTGGTTACCATT
>NW_026267421.1:125317-125577 GCF_000697945.3 Frankliniella occidentalis | reverse complement strand
CCATCAATTTTCGCTAAAAACACAAAGGCTATAGCCTTTGTATATCTTGCGAAAATTGAAAAAAATAAAAATCGCTGGAAATGGTTGGGATTGGTCCGACAGCATCCTCTCTCAATATCTCCGCCGAAATTTCACGCCGCCGGGCTATTTTACGTGAGTTACTCGTGTTTTTCTCGGACCGGCTCGCGCGCCAGATTCAAAAGACCACCCCTTAAAACTCAAGTTTCTCCGGACAGGGGTGGTTTATGGCGGAACCAAAA
>NW_026267421.1:118971-120137 GCF_000697945.3 Frankliniella occidentalis | reverse complement strand
GTGCGTAGGCAACCCATCGAGCTGCCGCGTATTCTTACGGACACCCGGTATGTGCCACTTATTGATGACGAGAGCAGGAGGCTGCGCTGCAGGGGGTATCGCCGCTCAGGCGCTAAGGGTAGGCCACTATCTGCACACAGACACTTGGCGGGAAGGCCTACCCGCAGGCGTTGTCATTAGGAATCGTTCGTACTGCGAGGGTGACCCTTCCGTCATTTTTGGCCCAAATTCAATATTTTTTCCATTATTTCCTCCCCTAAAGTACCATAGAAATTGACACTCAGGAAAAAATACTACCGCCAGTCGTCATTAACATAGATAAGAAACAAATATACCGTGTTTGGGCAAGATCGGGAATTTACACTTGCCTAAGCCCCCGTGTGAGAGCGCCTGGAGGGTAGGCAATCAGTACACAAGTTGTCCCTTAGGTTTGGGGGGGGCCCGGGCCCCATTGTGTTAGTTCAGATGCATCCGGGGATTATGTGCAGAGCAGGCCCTTGCCTTCTGCTTACACCCTGAAGGCTTCGGATTTCATGTTAGGCCGACCCGAAAAGGAATGTTCTATAGTCGGGTCGGGTTAAGCTGACTCTGACCGCCGGCATTGTGTGGCCCCAATAGAGGAACGTTTTGAAGATGCTCCATTACCTGTCGTGGGTCACAGTTTAACCAACGTACGCGTCAACCGTCTCACAAACCCCGGGAGTATGTTCTGACCAAGTGCGGTTCGGCTGATCCTTTACGAACTCAGAAGTCGCCCTGCGGTGGGACGAGGAAAGTACTCCTCCATTTTTATTTTTTGAAGTTTTGTCCGGCATGAGTCTTTCCGACGCCTAGCCGACTTATTTCTACAGTCGGTTCTGATCAAAGCTGCCTGTGGCCGTGTCGGTTGTAGCTACAACTGTGTCGCTACAAACAGGGACGTGGCCCCCGACCCGTGCGTACTGCGTGGGGAACGTCGGGGCAAGTTGTGGCTGAGGGCGCCTGCGGAGGGGGCATAGGCAAGCCCGCAGAGCTCGCGAGTCCACCGGGACGGCCTATGCGGCAGGCGCTCCCTACCATGTTTCAAGAATTCAAAATTTGACGGTAATTGGTCGGGACCTTGTTTCTCTGCGAAGGGTCGGCTTTTGATGGAACCGCTGGTCGTATAGTTTCTCACAGTCTATTCC
>NW_026267421.1:112632-118905 GCF_000697945.3 Frankliniella occidentalis | reverse complement strand
CCCCCCCCGCGTGCGTCGGGGGCCTTTCGCCTCCCCAATAAAGTCGAAAGACGATTATTGGAGTCATTTGACTCATTTTTCACGTAAAAGTTAGTGACTTCTGGCTAAAGTTTCACTGCCCAGACAAAATTTGTGCAGAAAGTTATCCAGTATAAGGTGGAAAACCAGTAAAATGACTCCAAATGACTGTTTTTCGTGTTTATTGGGTTGTCAGAGATTATGAGCAGAGCAAAGTCTATGGTTTCTGCTTACACTCTGGGGGCGTCGGATATCATACAAATAATGCCCGAAAAAGGATTTTCTACCGTTGGACTAAGCCGACTCTGGAGTTCTTAATTTTTTTGTTTTCAGTTTCGGTGCTGTGCAAGAGGAGGAAGATGACAAGTAATAGACTGCTGATATCTTTACACAGACAGTATTTATTCCTTCTTTGGACCCTATACAGAGATCTGATTTGAAATTCAAAACACAAATCAGATTTGCCAGTTATGTTCTTTCCTGGGCCACAGTTTACCACACAAAATCAAAAATTTGAATTGTTGAGGAAACAGTAGTTTCTGTTTTCTTCTTTATCACGTTGAGAGGATGGTGTTGGTCACAATTATGCCATAACGTGGTGACTAGCTCATGACTCTGACTGTGCTAAGCTTGTGGTACACAACTTCCTCAGAAAACCATTTGCTGTTGTTTCTCTGAATGATTCTACTTTACAACTAGATCATAACCGAACATTTTGGTAGAGTCATGGTAACGACTGATAACCATAATTAATGTTAACAAGTTGGATGATATTTTCTTTATACATGCAGGGCGCATGCAAACAACTGTGTGAAAATTAACAGGTGAACTTGGAGGAATACAAAGAGAAGTATCAAGAAAAATTGTTCTTAAGAGAGAGTAAATTATTAATTTACGTTAATGAAGAAAGTTTGCAAGGATGTCAAGCATTTTCACATTGCGCCCTGTGAATAAGCAAAAACAGCAATATGGGAATCATCTGTCTCGAATTGGTTTACTTCAGTTTGCCATACAGACTTTATACATACACTATGACTTCTCTCTCACGACTATAAATGTTATCAAAGAAAAACTAACGATATGGGGCCGCATATTGTTTTTAATAAAAATAACTGACAAATTTTTACTCCTAAAATAATGAAAATATATTAATATATCTATGCTTTAGAAAACCACTTAAATTATCCTCAATGAAAAGATAACAGAACACTTCTTTATGGAATCCCACTCAAGTCAACTCAGTCATTACTCTAGGTAAGTCAAGATAGAAAAATCATGGGCCACACTAGTTAAAAATCAACAATGAGCAACCTTTATTCAGTTGTTTTGGAAAAAAGAGGTCTTGTTCATGGCAAGAAAAACAGAAAAAGGCACAGATTTTATAGAAACCCTTGCGTGCTTCCTTCAAAAGCAAAACAGTTTACTTCTGCATTCGTAATATGTGATGTTTGTTTGCCTCAAATAGCTATTTAGAACTTGGCCCTTCTGTTGATAGAACTAGGTGGCACCGCAAATACATAAAGAGTAGTCGAGAGAGGAAAAAAAATAGTAATTGTCTAAGTCTTCCAAACCTCATAGACAACATGTGGTGATCTGTCAATTGTAAAGTTAACAATTAGTGATATGGTTATTGAAGGCAAATTCTGCTTTTACAGACTTATCACACAGGTAACTTTCCATTTTGGTGGAAATCTAGCTCATCTTTGGAATAGTACAGTTAACGATCCTTAAATTAAGCAAATATTTTCGCAATTGTCAAATCAACCAGGGAGATTGTCTATGAATGTTTCAACATCCGTTTCAATGCACACCAACCCTTTAGTTTCCTTATTTTCTTGGTTTAAACCTTATAATTACAAAAAATGTAATTACATTTTACTCCTACAATAATAACGCCACACAAAAACTAACAACTGTAGAGAAGAGGAAGAAGACTTCCTGTCAAGTTAATTCTACATAACAGGAATGATTGACGACCCATCAAAGCTCATCCATTTGGTTTTGATACAGCAATGTATTGCAGTTTTTTACTCACAGTCACTCAAATTGCTCACACACACATAGGGCTGGTCATTTAATATCAGTTGTGAACACTGGTATTATGACTGAAAGCTGTTTCTTCAAGAAATGGCTGGGTGCAAAACTGAAATGCAAAAATTGACTTGATTTTAATTCCTAGATAGACATCTGAGCGCACAACATGTGTGTGGCATAAATACCTAAACCAGACACATACATTTTGGACATGCACAATGTTACACTGTTGAACAATGATATGTCAACTCTTTTAGTAACAAACTTAAAAATCATACATTTATAGTAAAGAGTAAAAGTAATAAGTACTCATTGATAGAAATACACAAAACCCTTAAACATTTGAAAAAGATTTGTTTTGTAAATTCTCATGTCATATATATATCAAACTTTGCTTTAACATTACTAAAATTTTATGATGTCTCATCAAAAGGGGCACAGATCATGATATGTTTAGAAACTGGTGTTTTATGTTCTAGTACCTAAAGCTGGCTCATCAGAAGGCGTGAGTGGTTATAGTTTTAAAGATTATATCACATAGCTCCATTTAAGAGTTAAAAAAAGTTTCCTTAGAAATAACATTGAGGAAATCTGCATTATGGGGCTCAAACTATAAACAACAAACAATTGAGATCGACCTTACTCACATCATCCGCTAGTACACTTGACAGTTAATCAATGCTTATCCTTATCTGCACACTAATCTTAATAGAATGGTTCAAATATTAATAGTAAAATAGAGCATTCAAATACTTTTGAATGTAGAATTGGTTGAATCTAAATTATCTGACTTCCTCGGTGCTCAGGTTCAGTCAGAACTCCATACGGATTCAAAATAGAGCATCTCACATGAGAAGTGCAGTTGACTTTATTATTGCTAGTTGCCTGTTTGAATTGACTCAAACTTCCAATGATGTCTTTCTGCCTCATCACAGAACATAACAATTAAAAAAGTAACAGTTGGGTTTACTTGATTATGGCTGAAAAACATTTTCTGCATCTAAATTTGACAAGATCTACTCAAACATGTCATATATCACTCAAAGATTGTAATACATATGATAAATGTTTCATTCTCTACTACACATGGAGTTTGCAAAGGGAATTGTTTTGTTTCAATTTATAACTTTGAATTAACAACATAATTGATAAATAACATTAGAAAATTAAAAATTTAAAGAAAAGTTCAGCAATTCCAAAAAATTTGTTGGAATATTAAAAATAATTAACACTTTAGTCTAATTATTTGAGCCCCATAAATTGCATTGAGAAGGAAGGGAAATAAGAAGTGCACACAGAGACATGAAAGGGAAAGCATGGTCTTCCTACTACAACAGCTGTACGAGGAGTCTGACAAAAATGACACAGGGGTAACAAAATTTAGAAGCTGCTTCCCACCCAGGCCTGGGCCACTGTGACTCTTGACATTACAACTGTCTAGGAAAAAGTGTGTCGAAATATACATCATAGAGATGCAAAGAGTTATCTGAAGAAAATGCTATGTTCTGCAGAACGTAATTGTTGATGAATAATTCCACATTAAATCTCAATGAGTTATCACAATGCTCTCTGAGCACTGGGGTACTACTTAGGCAAAGCAGTAATTTTTCCTTATCTGCTGTCATGAAAAATCATGATAACCAGATATTGCAAAAGACTATGCGTATTCCAGAATATAAACTTTGAAAAAGAGAGCCACTAGTATTGAAAATGAAGAAATCAGAGTAATTAAAAAACATAGCAGACATATCTGTCCAAGTATTCTACTTATCATGCATCATCTTTAAAAGCTATGTACAACTTTGGTTTTCATTGAAAATGCTTACAAACAAAACAAGCATCTCTTAGACAGGTAAGGGGTTACACACAGGTACACAATGAGCATTAAAGTTCTCACTGTTTGCATGTCTCTGTGTACAACTAAACATAAAAAGGAGCCTTTGTAATTGATCCTCTTATTACATTACAAGTAGCAATAGATAATAATTTCATGATACAATTAGCATTGCTAAACAAGTCATGTTTACACAAACAACAAATAGGTTCGGATCTCATAATTCAAATTTACCTAAATTTCTTAATTTAAGCTGATATGTGTGTTTTCTGCAATCCCCAGTGTGCCCCACAACAAGGATCGCCCCTGTAGCTTTGAGCTGCGTAACGTCTTTCTTATTTTAAAGACAAAAAAATGGACGGAAACTTTCACATACCTGTGCTGGCATCATTGTGTTAAGTTTACTGACACTTTATGGGCATAAAGAAAAACTTCTGTTTATTTGCCCTTTGTCCAGCAAATTTAACACCTACTACCACACAGAGCACGTAAACAGAAAGGGCTGACATACTAGAGCTGATATTAACATGGCATTACATATCTTTGCATCCCTTGCTTTAGTAATCTTCTTTTGAGATACATTTCCTTCTCTGATAATAGAAACTGATGTATGGGGGTCTCCCAATCCATATCTAATTCAGCTTCTAGGTATGTGCAGTCCATACAATTTATCATTATTCTATGAAATATCACATCAACCTTGCACACACAAAGCGACTACTAAATTCAATAAATATTACTCTCATAAAAGTTTCTACTAAATTTGTTTCAAACAGAAATCAACACAGAGCATATAATATATATTTCTACATAAAAAGTTATGCCTGTCAATGATGCAGAAGACAGAGACATGAGGCTCCTGCAGTATTCCAGTTAGTAGATTTCAATCCAGCTCTGCCAGACACACAACTTCTTTTTCTCATTAATAAAACCAGAATGGTCGACACTGACTTCATATGCATAACAATATTAATACATGAAGGATCCATACTTCAATACTGGTACTACGTAACAACAGAACCTTATTGCAGTTCAAATTTCAACTTCTCACGAGCCAGACCGATCAAGACGCATTGTTTACTGCAGTAACCACAGTGTCTCAATGTAGCTGCACTTTGCCATTGTCCAATAGAAACAAGCAATGGTCAGTCTACTTACAGTACCATTTGGGCAATATTGAGAGAATGGACTGTAAAAACATTTTGTTCAACCTTCCACCCTTTAAATAATTGCTCACAATTGAGAAAGATACACTAACAATACGCTGTCCCGTCAATTCTGAATGAACTGTTTTCACTGAGATCTCTGAGAGAAATACTGCTATAATAAACTACAAGAGAGGCTCGTAACAATGTAAGCAGCTAACACTGAACAATTCAAATTCTCAGGAACGGCACAGCAGAAATATTATAAAACCTGCCAATCATCAAACACTACTAGACATTTAGTTATACTGTTCCTATCATAATGATTACGGTTGCCTTGGGGCAGGAGAAGAAGTCCCCATGGCATTGCTTTGGTACAAGGAGATAAAATTAGATGCCAGCAATGGACTCCCTCTATCAGCCCAGCCCGCCCGCAAGGTAATTTGGTTTATTGCTATCCATCACTGAACAAACCTACATAAAAAGTCAAACACGAATAAATCAACAAATAAATTAGTTTGTGTTAATAGAATGTCTAACACTTCAAAAAGCTTTCTTAACCTACTTTAAGGCTCAATTCATTTGATTCACCCTTGCCTCATTTAATGCTAAATGCAATCACCAGATAATGAAACTCAGCAAAATATGAAACATTTGACTGATCAAAAGCAAAACATAACTCTAAAATGTATTTATGGGCAGATTAAAACAAAAACCTAATGTTTCTCAAAATATAAGGGGAATAAAAATAAAGTCTTCATTAACAAGATTGTACATAAATGCCTCCTAAAATGCATTTTATCAGTTTGCCAGCATAGCATGTATCATGCTAATGGCATGTTTCATTAATCTGTAAAACAAAATTACCAAATATTTTTCCCGAATTTGCTCCTTCAAGACTCACAGTTTCTTGAGATATCAGGGATTCATATGGGCACCTTTGGCTTGGATTGGTTTTGGAAATAAGTAATTAATGGAATGTAAAGAAATATCGAGGCCTACATCAGCCAGGCTCAGCCAAGCCCACTAATTAATTGTTAATTAATTTTGTAATATCTCTACTGGATTGCCAGCAACCTCCGCCAGTTTACGTGCTGAGCTGCAAATAGCTGTTGATGTTGTCCATTTTCCGCAAGTTTGGATCCCTGCAAAAATGAAAACACGGCAGAGTTAGCCACTCGAGTTAAAAATACACACGAAGAGAGAGAGAGAGAGAGAGAGAGAGAGAGAGAGAGAGAGAGA
>NW_026267421.1:106998-112196 GCF_000697945.3 Frankliniella occidentalis | reverse complement strand
TTAGCACTGGAGCGCACGCGGAGGAGAAGGGGAGGGGGAGGAGGCAAGGAAGAAGGGAGTGGGAGGAGTAGGGTATCCATCAGAGCGACAAACGACCCCGCCGGGAAATTCTGTGCCAACACGAGAGGTCCCTGGTCTACCTCCGGGTCTACCTCCTTGTCCGCGCGAGCTGCTCGCGTGCTGTCTACCTGTCGGGGGAACACCCGACCAGGGAAAAAAGAGATTTCCATTCCCCCACCCCACCCCTCTTACTCCCTCTTTACTAAAACATACGTTCCCCGTTTATTTGAATATCGGAGCAAAACATTTCTAGAAAACAGGAGTAGTGCTGAGAAAAGTTAAAAGGTCTTTTTGAAAGGATACAAACGGCCCCACCTTGCCCACCTCTTTTTTGATGCTTCACTTCACTCACCTGCTGAAAATGTCCTTGAGCTCGTGCTCAGACACGAACTGGCCGAGGCCGGTGACAAAGAGCGCCGAGCAGGGCGGGCCCCCCTGCGAGGGGCCCAGGGCGCCCTGCGGGTTGTGGGGGCCGTGCGGGTGGCCGCCGTGGGGCTGGGGCCCGCTGGGCGAGGAGCCCGCGGGCGAGGCGAGCGCCGGGGACGGCAAGAAGTGGGGCATGTGGCCCTGCGGGGGCGCGTGTCCGGGGGCGTGCCCGAGCGACAGCGAGCCCTGCTGCAGGCCCTGCTGCAGGCTCTGGTGCCCGAACACCCGCCAGGCCTCAGCCTGCTGCGGGCACACGCCGTTCATGTCCTGCGTCAGAGAGAGCGCGGTCAGGAGGAGGCGGTCGCGGCGGCACCGCGCGGCCCGGCCCCAGAGGCACGGGGACGTCACGAAAGTCTTTGACCTGAACGCGTCAGAATGAGGCGTTCGTGACCTCCCCGTTGCAGCTTGTACTGGCGGCGACTGACGAGCACGCCGAGCTACACACACAATTCGGGGTGCCCGTCAGTCGCACACTCTGAGTACCAGAGCGAGCAGGATCGTTCTGAAACCAAACAAAGGTTCCCTTTGCAACAGCCTTTAAAGGGATGGATGAGAGAGATTAAAGTCTGGACATGCTGGTGATTTGAGAACGATCCTGCAGCGCACGGGGACTTCCTGCCAGCTGCTTCCACCTTTGGACCCGAACGCATTCAGGTTAATCTTGGTGATAGTGAAGGGGTGCGCTGGGGTGTGCTCGAAAGTTCTCGAGGCCATCGAGGGCAGACATGTCAGAACGGTAGCTTATTAAGGAGCTGTCACTAATTGGTTATTAATCAAGACTGCCTGCCTCGTTGGCCTAAAGAAGTTTTGAGGTTTAAAAAAAGAAGACAGGCCTTGCCGGCGCTGTCAGTGGGTATCAGAAGTGCGAACAATCAGAAACAGGCTATAAGCTATTTGCATTCTGCTCACAACTAGAGGCTTTCCGTTGAAATTCCCCCCCCCCCAAAGCAACTTTGAATAGAAGTGAAAAATGCAAATAACCACCGCAAAGAGCATGATATTAAGAGGACATCCATAAACTTTTTACAGCCACAGCTTGTCGAAGCAGGCATGACTTTTACGGACGCCCTGATAACATGCTCAAGTAATTGGTGAGATCCACGACAAAAGTTAGCCAAACAGGTTGATTCCAAAGATCAGGTCTAGATAAACTTTTTGACAGTAATTGTATGCTTCACAACAACAGTTTACGAAATATATACTAAATAAACTGAAATTTGGAAACAAACCAAGCACATCACAGGGAAGGCCATGCATAACTAACATTGATCGAATAGTTCTTATCGGTTAAATAAAGCGGTTAAAATTTTGTACATTATGCTTATTTTAAATGATTTACTCTAAATTCTGTTTACTTCTTGTCATGTCACCATTAAGGTCTCAGAAGCAATCGATCTGTTTTAAACTGTTGCTCCTTTCCATTATAACGGTGTTTTGATGATAGTTTAAGCATAAGTAAGAGGAGACAGGCAGACAGAGAGAGTGAGAGTGGCGCCCTTCCCGCCCCTACCCTCACCCAGCGCCCTAATCATACAGAAGACTAGGGTAAGGGTTGCCTGGCCTCCGCCAGGACCTGTTCCTGCCTGGGGGTCGAAGGGAGTGCCCGTGTCTGAGTGTTGGTGCAATGTTAGATAGATAGATAGATAGATAGATAGATAGATAGATAGATAGATAGATAGATAGATAGATAGATAGATAGATATTTTTTGAAGGTGTACGAAACGGCTATCAGATAGGACCCTCTTACAGCCCTTCATTCATTGATACAAATCGCGAAAAAATAGCGGGTCATTTTCTAAGCTTTGCAGAAGCTTAGTTTGTAAATTGTCCCTGCCTGGTCGTCCTTAAGCTCGGCGTGACACGCCTCGGGTGGCCACAGGGTGGCCGAGGTGTGGGGACGTGGCGGCAGGTGGCAGGGCGTGGCGTGGGGGGGGTGGGTGGGACCCGTGCTGAGGTGAGATGTGGTGAGTAGTGCCAAGCAAGATGCGCTTAATTCCACGCTCACTGATGAGCACCAAATCGAAAAGGCAGTGAAAACTGCTTGGTATTTTCTCATCAACATATTAAGAAAATAAATTTATCCAGGAAAGGTGCAATGTGTTGAACATAATTGTTACGTGTGCAACGTAGAATCAGATTTCGTACTTGATGGCGATTGACTAAAAGTGTGAACGTGAGAGAAGAGGCATGCAGTTTAAAATAAAAATAAATATTAGAGGCAAGAGACAAGGGAAGAGGGTAGAGTGACGTGATAAGGGAGAGCGAGAGTAAGAGAGAGACACACAGAACAAAAGTAGAGAAAAGCGTGCAGCCGTTCAAACAGACGAAAACATTTCTAGAGACATATTTCAGAGACAGAGGGTGCAGTCTAAAAAGCTCCAGCAAGGTCCACTTCCGGTAATTTAAAGGGTCTCGAGCCTAAAATGTGAGCGATCACGCCGCCTGGCCATGTCCTCCTGGTGAGATAAAAAAGGAAAAAGAAAAGAGAGAAAAGAGAGAAATCGATCAAAACGGCGGCCATTAGCGGTATTTTAGTTCGCAGATCAACTCGATAAAGGTAAATATAGGTTCTACGCGGGTGATGCAGGCAACTAAAAGCAAGTGTGTCGCGTCATAGGCTGTTCCAGGCGTAGTATCTGTAGCGACGTTCCGTCCACTGTCCTGATCTAAGTCTCTTTCCCCACTTCGAAAATGAAAATGTATGACTCTTGGACATAATATCTGCCATCCTGCTTTATCATATAACGTCTGGGAGAATTCGTGCAGTAATTACAGCATTGACACACGAACATAAACAAACGACTTTCCTGACTTTATTTTTTGAAAGAGGATTGTGCAAGTATCCTTGTTCTGCATTGCAAGTGCATGCGGACGCAGAAGGGGTTGCACTTATACTCCCGGAGAGACAACGGTGACGGATCTAACCCCATCCCTCGCGGGTGCGCCCGGGGTTGTGTCGCAGCCTGGCCTTGAAGTTGGTCTGTTAGTCAGCGCCTCGAGACTTCCGCTGCCAAAGTGAGGCCCCGTTAACGGACTGACGCGCGGTGGGGCACAGACTGCCAATAAGGAGTCAGAGACTACATTAAAAGTCGGTCTCAGCCGACAAATTAGTCTGCACATTAAATCTTAATGCACGTAGGCATATTTTAGCGCTCCCCGTGGGATTGTAGTTTTTAAAAGCCTGCTTTGAAATATGACAAAAACGCATGAGGGTTTGGGTGTGCCACATCTTCCGAAACTCGGGGTCGCGATACCTAGAAAACCACGTCTTTCGAGCACGATAACTAAAACCTTACGCCTCTAAACCCCGGCTGGTATAATGTTTTCTTTCTTTCTTTCTTTCTTTCTTTCTTTCTTTCTTTCTTTCTTTCTTTCTTTCTTTCTTTCTTTCTTTCTCACGCCGAGAGGCCCCCTTGGGGCGGCCTGGAAGTGGACCCGCTAGCTTGACGGTGAGGAGTATACTGTTAGCAGGTCGGACTAACGTGTTGGGTCTGGCCCTGCTGGGCGGCGCCCTGGCCCCCGTGGGGACCCCCGAGGCCGGCGCCGAGGCCGGTGGCGACCCCGCCCTGGCCGAGGCCGGCGCCGAGGCCCTGGCCGAGCCCCTTGGTGGTGCCGCACGAGGCTAGTCAGAGGTAGGAACGTACGGGGAGCTGGGGGTGCAGCGCGGGGTGCACCAGGTGGTGGAGCGCGGGGCCTGGCAGCTCCGCCGCGGCCGAGAACGCTATCGGATGTTGCCAGAGTTCCGGCCCTCCCGGATAGAACGGGGACAGATCTGCAAGCAGAGAGAAGAAAACACAGACGGGGTTAGTAACTCACGGAGAAAGACATCGAGACAAATTGTTCCGAAGCCAAACAAAGACACCACAATCCTTATCAAGAAAACGAATACTAAACACTTAAAACAAATTAAATTGACAGGGTGTGAGCTGTAAGTTTAGTACCGGGTGTAACTGAGAATGCGCAACAGTGTTGCGGAATTGCATACCCTCCAGGGCTGCAGGGGCCATGGCGCCTTACGGGCTAACTGAGTAGGCAAACCCGCAACACTGTTGCGCATTCTCAGTTACACCCGGTACATGCAGCCGAGTACCTGCCGCATACCGCATGTGCGGCACTGATAAAAAATAATCATATGAAAAGGTGACGTGAATGCTGTTCATAGGCTGGACAGTAAATAGAACAGTTTTTCTTTACACCCTTGAAACATAGAAAAAATATAGCGACGAGAACTTTTACTCCGGTTGGATCTTGTTATGAGCCGAATGGCGTTAAAACTATGAGCTAGCTTCTTCATGCGATTTAAAATCTTTCGCGTGTGAAGCGTTCATCAGTTGTGGGATCGTCCAGAAAGTACGTCCGCTTTTCTCAGATTCGTTCGGCAAATTACAGGAGCTCGGCGCCTGCAAAACGCAGGGTAGGCCAACCCGCAGTACACGCTTGCACTGCAGGCATGAGGTTGCCTACCCACCAGGCGCTATGAGAGCTTGCAGTGGATGAACTGGGTAGTTTCGCAAGGGCAAATGGCGGACTACTTTCTGGATGATCCCTGTCGGGAGTAAAGACAGGGCAATTGGGGAGAAGGGAGAGAGAGAGAGAGAGAGAGAGAGAGAGAGAGAGAGATGCATAAGGGGTAAACCTAGCTTAAAATCAAAACAAAAAACACGATGCAAATAAAATGCGCCACATGCCTAGTAATAATAATAAACAAATTA
>NW_026267421.1:105311-106948 GCF_000697945.3 Frankliniella occidentalis | reverse complement strand
GAACATTTGCCTTGATCCAAGTAAAAATTGACTTGGATCATAGCAAATGTTCTTGACTGCATTAAAGATCAAGCACAGTGTTCTTGATCCAAGAAAATTAATAATAAAACTAGACCGATTTTTGAAACATGCGTCGCAAAGAAATTTTTCCTGCTTGCTGCAGTTGAGCCATGACATTGCCTTGAACTCAAAGAGTACAGAAGCTGCTTCCTACCAATTTATAATCAGTTAACAAAAAGGTAGAGTTTGAACCCGTTTAATTTTTAATCTCATTAGGAGCAGGGGGACTTTTATCGCATTCACGCCTAAACTTTGGGGTGAGCCGTCCACGACACCCCCATGTAGTAGAGGTGGGAAAGTTTACAAAAACAAAAACACGTTTGCACCGCGCGCTCACCTTCCTCCGGCTCACACACACAATCCCCAACAACACGGCCCCGCCGCTCGGGTAACGTTGTGAATCTTTGACGAGTGCGAGTCACGTGACGTGACGTCACGCCGCGCCCACCCGCATGTCAACGTAACATGCCCCGACGCTGCGGCGGCGGCGAAGCCTGGCGAAGCCACGGGCCAATCGGAGACGACGGTTCTCGATACCGCTGCGCTAGCTGCGTTGCCGAGACGTATCGATCACGACTCGACTTTCATGCCATTTCGTTTATTAACCCGCCCAGCCCGACACCCCCACCCGCCACGAGCCCCCACCTCTGCTTTCATTTTTTAGTAACTTTCGTTGTTCCGGCCGCCGCGAAGCTGTCAGGGCGCCGCGCCACCACCGCTTCCAGGACCAAACTGACAGGACAACTTTTACTACAATTATCTGTCGTAAAACAACAACAAAATAAAATAAAACAAATAGATGAGGGCGTTTATTTTTGTTTGTCGACACACCAACTCCTTATGCATTTTTCGCGCTTAAACATGTAGAATGTTGAACAGCCATATGCACACTTTTTATGAATAATGTACAACATAACTGGGCCTACACTGCAAATTTTTTTTACGGAGGTAATGCGGCTAATTCATTTCCCAGGAACATCTGTTATTCAAATAACAGCATCGCTGTAGTTTTAATGGTGAAAATTTGGTACAGGGAGCAATGTACAGGACCACTGTACAGGCAAAAGCGGACAAAACTGTCTACAGTGGAGCCGTCTTCGTACACTGTACCGTGTAAAAAACCTGGGCTTTCCGGTGCTACAGCACTCCGCGTTCTGTACCCTAGGTGCAGTGGCTCAGAGTGGCATCTACAGTAACGCTGTAGATCGTTCCGTATCAGACTCTAATTTTTTGCAGTGTATGCACGACCTGTACATAATTATGCATGCAATAGTGCATAACCTTATGGCTGTTTAAAATCCTTCATGTTTATGCACAACAGAATGCAGGAGGGCGGCGTAGTGTGGATTTGGAGCGCAGCGCAGGACTTCCCCGCGGCCTGTTTCGTTCGTTATTTAAGCTGTTGCACCGACAATCGGGGGCGGTTGCATGAGCGAGCGGGCCGACTCGTCGGGGGGCCCTTTCACTCCAATGGCACACAGCAGGGCCGAGCGCGCAAGCTGCGCCCGGCGGAAGCCAAGCGGCTATACAACAACGCCAAAGAATTAATCCCGGAAAAGCCTTCACCACCGCCCACC
>NW_026267421.1:103504-105261 GCF_000697945.3 Frankliniella occidentalis | reverse complement strand
CCCTCCCCCTCCCCGCCCGTGCACATTTATTCCCGGTCCTGTTCCGGCGACGAGCGCAATAACATATTCGTGCCAGTCGGGTCGGGCCCGCCGCGTCAGCTCCGGCTCGGCCTTCGGATGGGAGCCGAGCCTGCCAGTCTGCCGTGTCAGTGTCTTATCGTGGGAAATGTCGATCGGCATGCGATGTCAGCGCCGCGCTGTCCTGTCGCGTGCGGCTCAGGGCTTGGCGGTACCATGCGCCTCCCCTCTCCTCCCCCACCCCCCTGCTCGTCTGCCTCCTACCCCCTCCGCTCTACCGAAACCTCGTTCCTAGACCTAATTCCTCCTGCCTCCCCTCACCCCCAGCCGCGCGCGGCACCTGTACCCCTGCACGTCCCCTACCCACCCCCCGCACCCCCCAGGCTCGCGACCATACAGCTGCAACCCAAACTTTATGGAGCGCCAAATCGACGTCCATTTATGTATATACCGTAAAAGCTTGCCCCGGGAGAGAGGTATAGCGGTGATCTTTTATCGCCCCTGGTATTCGGATTGTCCTGCTACACAGCGCTGCTGAGCTGCGCCTCGAGCTTTCATCCTTCCACCTCTCCACGCGCACATCGTCGAATTCTGAACAGGGCAATTTCTTACACATGCGCGTGGCACTTCGCAATACCAATATACATCACTAGGTCTATTTAAGGCAGTCCCCAAGACTGTCTCTACCCAAAGGAAACGTGTCCCCCCTCGCCCTCTCCCCTTTTTAAAAATATTAATTCAAAAAAATAATCTGTATCTCTTTGGGTTATCAGCCTTGTGAACGGCAGAAACTCCCGGTGGGTGGAGAAGAGGAGGGGGCAGGGCGTAGGAGGAGGGTGGGGAGCGTTCACTCCGCAACCCACAACTACATTTATTCACCCCAATTAATTTCACATACGTTTCAGATGCGCTCAATTACGTAGAAGCAAAGCAGCCCTTTGTGGAGGGGCGGAAGGGGGGCTACGGGCTACGTATTGGAGGCTCATGCAAAAATAAACTCGGGGAAAAGTTGCCGCTCAATTCAAACGGCCAAAAACTCCATGTGAAAAGTCTTTGTTTTGCCGTAGCATTTCCAAAGTTGATATGAATTGAAAATTTGCTGCTCCTTAACTTTTATGCACTCAGAAAACTGAGTTCTTGGATCAAGAACACTTTAATGCAGTCAAGAACATTTGCCTTGATCCAAGTAAAAATTGACTTGGATCATAGCAAATGTTCTTGACTGCATTAAAGATCAAGCACAGTGTTCTTGATCCAAGAACTCAGTTTTCTGAGTGTAGGTCATTGGGAATAAGAAAGAAACGAATCGCGAAATTTTTCATTTTGAATCGTGATTAACAGCCGAGTGCTCTTTCCTCTCTGAATTTGAATTGCCGAACATACGGCCTAGAGTAAATACTCTCGGTTCCTCGCCTTTGCAGAAGGGCTCCACTGCCGTGAGCTCTGCGCCCTCCCGCAGGGCCCACGTGCGGGGCCAAAGGAATGTTTGGCCTGCACTGATAAATCTCGTTAGCTCATTACGCGGCTCTACTAATTCCGCTCTAATGTCGCACTGCTGTGTGTATAAAGGGCGCAGAGTCGTTTAGGGATACCCCCCGCCCGCCCTTGCGCCCCTTACCCTCGGTGCTCCCGTTACCTGTTCTTACCGCAAAGCCTCCCTCTCCCCCACCCCTACAGGACCCCCATTTCTCGCGTACAACCCGCTACGAAATTGATGCGGAAACAAACGGCTTATAACT
>NW_026267421.1:95817-103447 GCF_000697945.3 Frankliniella occidentalis | reverse complement strand
CCTCGACGGCGCCTTTCCCAGTCCGTCTCACAACGTCTTGACAAGTTTGGCAGCACTGTAACGATAGCGTTCGGCAACAATGTAACGACATATCCACCCTTTTAGCTATTTTCGGCTTTTCCGTCTTATTAAGGGTGTCATTATTTTTACATCCACGCGGACGGGGTTGCTACGAGAGATGATTTCTCTCTCTTCTTTTCCTCTGCCCCCTTTCTTGTCTAGTCACCAGGCTGTTTTATTAACAATATTACAATGTAGTAAGCCTTGTGAATTAAATTATCATTTGGAATCAAACTAATTAGCACCCCCCGAACAAGTGGGCGTCGTATAAAACATGTAAACCATAACTACGAAGAAAATGAAAGTTCTAGAAAGAAGCGTGTTGACTCCAGAAAACGCCCAGGAGAGAAATGCATGCTTCATGGAGTCTCTAACCTATTGTCCAAATAGAAATAGGGCATGGCAAAAACAAATAAGAAAAATTACAAAAACAACGGCTTACGCGACAAGAGTTTTTAAAAATTATAACCTTTAACTGAAGAAATGAAATTGCTCCAAAACTAATCAGCATTAAAGGCAACAAAAAAAACAACAAAAAAACAATCAAAATACAAACAACAATAAAATCGCGGAAGAAACATGAAAATAAATACAAACAGGAACGCACGAAGAGAAGAATTCTGAAGCAAGTTTAGAGATCAAAAATGCTTAAATATTCGTCATCAAAATTGTAGACACATGTTTAACCTACCTGTTCTCCAGCTCAAAACCTTTAACTCTTTATCTAGGCGCTATTGAACCGTGCACCACAAGAAAAATAATTTTACAAGCCTTATGCCAGGCAAGACTCATTTGGCATTAGGGTCATGCTCGACCGCATTTGGTTTTGTCTGTATTGAGTACTATTTAAAATTCAAAACAACCTCTTCTTGCCACCGACAAGTTAAACCACAAGCAAAACACATTTGATACCATATGTGGTGACGAAGGGATGATATCAAACTGAAAATGAATATGTAAGTATTAATTGTGTACATTTGTCATGCATGACTTTCACATCCCATTAGACGATGAGATGTCGCGTCTGTTGACGCAAAAGAGTCACTTGGTCAGTACGAGAGGCAGGAAATAACGGAATAGAGAGAAAGAAACAACCCACACCCGTGACAGGCTTAGTCTAAAGGCGCTACATGCAGAGGTGTGTAAGCGGTCCGTGGGCTCTGGCAGGCGAATCAAGACATGCAGGCGTGCCAGCACGGCGACGCAGCCGGCGGGAAGAGCAAGGAGACTGCTTCAATACATCCGGCTTGAAGTATATCGTTTCCTTGCGCTACCAGCCCGAGGCCGAGCATTGCATTGCATGCAGGCAGCGGTCTGGCCAGGGTGTGGCGGTGCTGTACTTACGTTGGGTGAGTGGGTGCATGAGGGTCTGGTGAGCGGGCGCGACCGTCGCGCTGGGTTGCTTTGGCTTGCTAACTTTGGTGTTGCTCTTGGCAAACTCGAGGCGAATCGTTTGAGGCAAGTCCGGGTCGAACCGAACACCCTGCTGTAGACAAAGGCCCAGCCCAAAAACAAAAAAGGAAAAAACAATTGAGGTAAAATGGTGGTCATATAGTGCGGTTGGTGAGTTCCATTTGAAAAAAAAAGTACACTAGCACAAAGTGTAACAATGCTTCTCACGTTTGCTACGTTTCGCAAAACATCGTTGTCTTTTCAGAAAAATAGCAAGGAATGGAGTTACAGGTAATACGGAAGGAGTGACCTCATGATTTTCTTTATTTGAAAAAATACATCAAAATATTTACTTTTGCTTTGTGCCAGTTCAATGTGCAGTGGAAATAGATATTAGGAAGCATTGTTACCAACTGGAATACAAGATCATACTGTCAAACAGGTGCTCAATCATTGTCAGAGGGAAGTACAAGAAGTGATTTCATCGAGTTCTGGAAAGAAGAAAACAACACGTAGGGATTGTACCTGTATTTAAGCTGTGAGTTAGTGGGGGTCAAACTAGTAAGCGTTGGAGACATCCAACTGCAGTGCTCCATTAAACTCATTCACTCAATCTTGCATTCACTTTCCACATAACTAGATACCAACATCGATAAGGAAGACGTTTTCCATATTAGCCGTGATTTTTATTAACTTATAATGATAGCTCTTACACGCATTCACACTCTATTGATGCCCCGCACCAGCCCTAGCAGTTTTCTGGCACTCATTCGCTAAATCCCTGTAATAAGACCCAACCAATAATACTAATCGAATGCAAACCAAACGGTACACAATAGGAAAGTAAGATGATGACCGGACACAAAATAAAAGGGGCTCGGACATAGATAGAGATAGGCATGTGCTCTTTCGGCGTCTTTCGGCACTTCCTTTGTACAGCAAATACCGTGGTGGGTGACGTGAAGGTCTACAGCATGTGCGCTAGATCATCATCTTCATCAGATGAGCCAGGTGCGGAACAGAATGTGAAACGAAATGCTACGCAATACGACGGGTAGCATTTTGTAACGCATCATGATGCCTACCGACCACTGCACCTAGCATTCTGCCGAGAGGATTTGCGATTCGATTTTGTACGATTGGGAGAGTAGGGGGTGAGTTTGTGTCGAAGGCTGCATCTTGTATGTACATTGGCAGTGACGAACACTGACAAACTCATCTCAACCTGAGCACATAGTAAGAAATGAAAAACTCCCCCATTACACAATGAAACAAACGCACACAGAAGTGCCAACGAGAGCAGCTTGTCAGTGCCGATTGTGTATTACCCTGTGCAGAGCAAGAGCCCATTAGACGTGGACAAAATCACTTCACAATAACTGCGTGTGGGTAGTGAAGAGAATACACCCTGGAAGTCAGAAATCATCGGACTAGTTTTTCACTTTTGTCAGAGACATGAATGATTGTGTTCGTGTTGGTGTATGCCTGAATGTGTGCGTGCGTGTTGCTGTATTTTTTGAAGATGGTAGACAGTGGTGGTTAGTTCGTTTTACGCACCTGAAGATCCTGTTTCGCGGCCTCTGCCCCTGCCCTTGTGTGGAACGTTACAAATCCGACGGGCTAGCAGGACAGAAGAAAGGGGCAAATATTGATAACAAGTTCAATTGTTGGACTTTACTGTAGAGACTTCGCAGGCTGGAATAGCACACTTACCGAGGCTGTCTTTCCATTCTTTGTGGTAACTTTCAATAATGAACCTTCATAGCCCTGTAACAGCAATACAACCAGCATTAAATATAGCAATCAGATTATCCAACCCTTGCATTAGGATGGCTATTATTGGCTTCGCATTTCGAAATTCCCTGACATTTTCATGACTTTTCCTGACTTAATTAAAGATTTTCCATGACATTACAAAAATTATTTTGTTCACGTTGTACAACAGCAGAACGGCAACAGATGACGCTGGCGCTTCCCAATTTTTCAATGATATGGTGACTGATTTCCCTGACTTTTCCGTGACATGGATTTTCTTCTACGAATTATCTCTATTACTCGTATCAACCCTGGGTATTTGACGCCCCACCTCTCTCTTTTGCCTACTTCGTTAGTTGAAATTACGGTGTAAAAATGGTAAAATGCACAAGTGAGTTCGGGTTGGCGCGGTGGCGGGCATGCACGCGAGCGGGCGCGCAGGGACGCTAACGGGCGCCACGCACGAACGCCATAAAAGAGAAACACGGCCAAACAGTCGCTTCATTCAAAACAAAGCGACACGAAACTCAAACTCAATCCCGCCACCACAGTCCACCCGATCAGCTGCTCTCCCCACAGCCCTCGTCAGCGCGCGACGCGAAAATCGAGAAAAGTCGATACAAAACGTTTGTTGTACACATACGATGCGCATCAATTATCAAGAGTGCAATCATATTGCACGAAAAAGAAACTAATTGGTTTGAATCAAATGCTGACCCCTCGCCCATTCAAATACGAGCGCATGGAATTGGGGGTGGCGTGTCGGGGAGGGAGATGCCGAGAATCGGGGTGCGGAAAAGAAATGAAGGGACGGTTGCGCCGGTCGCGGATAAAACCAATAAAACATTCATGGAATACTCACCTCGTAGGCTCTAAAAAGCAGGTACAGCTCCCTGGGCTTGGCGTCCATGGGAAGACCGCTGACGAAAAGTGTCCGGACCTGAGAACAAAACAAAATAACGGCAACTTTAGCTGCAAAGCTCACTCATCGAATAAAACAAAACAAAAAGGAAACACAACAACAAAACAAGAAAGACAAGAAGAAATCGAGCTCATTCTTTGTAATACGTCGCCCGCTGTCGCCAAGCCCTCCCACCCCCTACCCGGCACTAGGCGACACTCTCGACGCGTCCTACGAACAAAGTTCGATCTCCCGACGCGCCGTTCAACACTGTCCGATCTCCGGGCGCGCCGTTCAACAAAGTTCGATCTCCTGGCACGCCGTTCAACAATGTCCGATCTCCTTTTCGGGGTTTGCAGCGAGGTGGAAGTTTAAACGCCTCGTACGTCTGTTCGTCAAGATCATAGAATTGTATTATTGGTCCAATGTGTTGCGTAATCTTAGAGGATCACATAGAATTTATTAGTTTCATTTTAAGTGAACTATCAACGAAGATATCACGGCTTGAAGCCTACGGCGCAGATAAAAGCTGAAAAGGAGATCGGACAGCGTTGAACGGCGCGCCAGGAGATCGAACTTTGTTGAACGGCGCGCCCGGAGATCGGACAGTGTTGAACGGCGCGCCGGGAGATCGAACTTTGTTCGTAGGACGCGTCGTCTTTGAATTGCACTTTTCTCAGCTTGTTTTATACCGCCCCTCGTCGGACAGGACAGCTATAAAGTTCAGCCAGTCAGGCCCGGCCGGGAGGTTGGCGACATTGCAGCTTGACGCCGGCGCTGTTGTTAGTTGCAGCGGCTGGACGCTGGCGTCCCTGGGTGGCAGCGAGAGGCTGAAGCGCTCTCTCTCTCTCTCACCGCCTTTCGCACACACAATTATTTTCATTCAATCTAAATGCAAATGGAGGCGGCCTCCGGCCTTACAACAACCCCTGCAGCAATGATACGGAAAACCAAATCCCGAGTAGCCGAGTCAAGCCGGGCCGCGACCTGCCACACTCCGCGCACCGGGGCTCCGATGCCGCGACGGGAATCCGGAAGCGAAGCGGCGCGCCAAGGATTTGAACCCCGGCGGCGTCCCTCCCTGCCGAGGGGGGGGGGGGGGGGCTGTGTGTCGCCGCCGCCCTTTGAGGCAGTCGCGCTCGTAAAAGAATAACTGGATTCGCAAATAATGAAGTAAAATCGGGAACCATTGGGTGAGGGAGAGTGAGCAGCACGATCACCGGCCGACGCTCCCGCACCGTCAGCCACCCTGCTCCATTCCGCATCACAACTTCCCTTCCTGATGCCCGTTCGTTTACACATTATTATTTATTCACCCTGCAGGCAGATATGTCCGTGTTTCGCGAGCTGTCGATAGAGAGCTGGCGTGTGCAGGCAACACCCATACGCTAAACACCCCCAATCCCTCCCTTCCAACAGACACACCACCCTCCCTCCCTCCCCGCGCACACCCGTCGCGTCGGGCAGCCATACCGGTACTTTACATGCCCCTGCCCACTAAACGGCTTGACCCACTTCAAAGTACAGGGGGGCTAGCGCCAGCGGCCTGCGGGCCCTGTGGTGCCGGTGCACCGCGCCAAAAAAAGGGAAAAGAGACTCGGACACGGGTACAAACAAATACTGCACGGGTGAACCACGCGCCAAAGAAAAGGGGAGCGTCGTAGGTTAGATTCCGCTCAACAAAGCGAGCAATAAGAACGACTTGTGCATTATCGTTGCGTTAACGGGGGGTCGACATAGTCCCCCCTGTCATCGAACGCACCGAACACACAGTGACGGAGAGACAGCAGGGCCGCGGAGAGCATCCCGGAGAGACAGGGCCAGCACCTATATGGGCCTAGCTTCTCTTGGGGGGCAGGCGTATAGTGATTTATGTGGGAACACCGCTGAGCGCGCGCGCACCTACCCTAGGTGCCCCCTTACCCCTCGGGAGTGCCCCCTTACCCCTCGGGCCCCTCGGGGGTGCCGCCCCCTCCCTGGAGAAGTGGATGGATGGATGTATAAATGCAGGAAATGCTTCAAGGGTTACAAGGCGCGCGTGCAGCCGCCGCCGCTGCCATGAGGCGGCCGAGCAGGCCCCACCCCGCCCGCCCCACCCGCGGTTTGCGGTGCGAAATTTCAACAGTAATTCTGTCTGCGGAATCCTGATGGCACATCATATTTCCTCCAAGCGGGCGGCCGCCTCCCCCTGCCCCTGGCCCGCCGAGCCGGCGACGGAGCAGATGTCTCCTTCGTGAGAAGCCGGCATCAGCCCAAGGCCCCCATGTCCTTCCGCGCGGGCGGGGCGGGGGGTGCGGTGTCAGAGGGGATGAACACAATGCTGAGAAATGGGGACAGCAGGGGGACCTCAGCTTACGCCATCTCAGCAGATGCACTCTCGAGTACAGAGAGGGCATCTGTCTACACTATCAGAAAGGATAACGGAGGCGAAAGGGGAGGGGGTCTTAATGACTTGGAGTGCCCCCGCGCTGCAACTCGCGGGTTACACGAGTGGCCGTCAAACTGTGACGTATTTCTGTAAAAGATCAGGGGAATTAATCAAGCGAAACGTTCTCCATCATGAGAAAGCAGGATAACGCTAAAAGGAGTGTAATAGGACGACATCTTACGGGCGAAAACTTTCCAGCAATCATCCTTTTCCCCCGACCCGACAGCAGACGTGCGTAATTTAGCTTCTTTTTTATTCCCCCATCAGCAGTCGTCTGTCCGACTCCGTCGCCCGACTGGAGAAAGGAAGACAAGGAGAAAGACGAAAGAACAAGTTCCCCTTCTTCTTGCTGGATGGACAATTTTTGTCGTTTTTGGATTGATTACGGTGACGTTAGACAGCCCCCCGGCTTCGCCCTGCTGCGCTCTCTCCCTCTCTTCTTGGCTTCACAGTCCCGATCTTTCAAGCTCCATCCTCTCCTCACATCCCCCCTTTCTCTATTTCGAGCGATCGTCCGGTTTTTTTTTCCTTGGGAAGAAATGAAATACAATTGAAGCAACAAGTAGTCGCCCTGTCTAATATGGGTTGGGTTGTCACATGCTTCCAGTCTCAGACTATGCGGACTACGGAAAAGTGTGGCACATAGTAAAAGGGCAAACAGCGATACGCAGATCAAATAACAGGGTGGATTCAGGGTGGATCGGAGCATGGTTTGGTGCGTGTTGGTTTGTCTACGCACACCGGATACGACGCTCAAATCTTTTTAAAAGAGCAAAACAATGTATTACGAGATGGTGGGAAAGGGGGGGGGCAGAGAGAGAGAGAGAGAGAGAGAGAGAGAGAGAGAGAGAGAGAGTTTTCGTCTTGGCGACCTATCGTTACTGCAGGTGTGCCACCGGGGCCGGCCAGTGGTGATGGTGGTGGAGGAGGTTAAGTGCTCAAGAGAGAACAAGACGGCGGAGAGAAAAAGAAGAGAAAATGGGGGAGGGGCGAGGGGGTCAAGGTGCAGCGAGAAAGAAGGGGTAGTGAAGGTAAAGGAAAAAGTATCGCGTGGGGGGTGGAAATGGGGAAGGGGGTGTAATTACGATAATGGG
>NW_026267421.1:94393-95767 GCF_000697945.3 Frankliniella occidentalis | reverse complement strand
CCGTAGTCGCTGCGTAGCGGGCCGCACGCCCGGTACGCCCACGAGCTGCCAAAGCGGCCGGGCGAGGCGAGGGAGGAGCGGGGTGGGGCGGGGCCGGGCCGGGCCGGGCGGCGGCCACCTGCCACGCGGCGCCACGCCCCTCGCGACACGAAGTGTTACATGAAGCGTTACTTATGGCGCGGCACGACAGGAAAGAAACGGCCAAAGACGTTATCGCCCAGTCATCGCCACCCGCACTATACCGCACTATCGGAGAGGGGCGGGGTCGATAGGAAAAAACTATTCGGTTTGCATTTTCTTTCATGGAGGAAAACCGCCAGGCTTTGACTTAGAGTATAGAAAAGAAAGAATATATTATTTCATTTTCATTTTAAAAAGGTTTTTATTTCTTTTCACATCCTGAAAATTTCACGTTTATTTAGTATTACTAAACAAAACTATACGGAATAATAATTCAGTATTCCTGGTGTAAAGAGATACATGAACGTTTTAACCGACACAAAAATCAGTTGAGGTCTGCGAGTGCATTCTTTATCAATGTGGAAATTTCACGCGGTGAACGGGTGGCTGATGCTCCCAAGGGTGAGATCGTATATACGGCAGCAGAACAGAAGAAGGGAAAAAAACAATTTGGTGCCGGCGGCATATGGTCGTTTTTTAACCGGTCAGTCTTCTGCAAAGTGGCCGCCACCGGCCAGCCGCTTGGCCGGTGTCCAGGACGAGACCAGCAAATCGAACCAAAACAGGGATATAGAAAAAAAAAATTATAAAAAGGAAATCGGTGAGTTGTCCGTTCTCGGCGTGCTAGCGCCGCGTCCGCTCCCTGCTCCACATCATCGTCCTCTACTCTCCCTCTTGTCCTTCGTTCATCTGCCATCTCACACCGGAAATTATGAAAGCTGAGTGGTTGCGGGCGCAACGAGAACCGGATGCGTCTGCATGCGTGTCCGCACCCGTATACTGGGGGTGAACCCTGAGGGAGCGACCGGCACGGGCAACCCCTAGGGTTCCAGGAGCGACGACCGGCCTCGCGGCAAAGAGCAAAGGATCTCGAGGCACTGGAGGTGCTTGGACGTTCCAAGTATCAAGTGAGTGGTGTGACAATGCAGGTGGCTGTTCGTTCAGTCAACATGCACATCTGTTTGTCTCTGACTCTGCTGCACACCTCTACTGTTTTTTTGTTTTTGAAATGCCACACTCTGATGGGATGGGAAGCAGGAAACTGTTTCCCCCGTGGAACATTAGAAACACCTCATGCCTGCCAACCCAAAGAATTTTCGTTTCGTTTCTCCCTTTCTTCCCCGGGAAACAAAAAGCCACTTTGCCTTGGCACAAATTTGACTTGTGAGGAGGGCAGGAGAGTCCGTGGGGGGG
>NW_026267421.1:92595-93848 GCF_000697945.3 Frankliniella occidentalis | reverse complement strand
GATACCCGCTCCAGCTGTCGCCACGGGCCGCCACGCGCCACGTCAGTCGGGCGCCACACGACTATTCAATTTCCCTGTCGCTTCCCCTTCCCTCCACTCCTCTCTCTCTCTCTCTCTCTCTCTGTTTCCGCACACGCACAAAACACACCCACGGAGTAAAACCGTACCGCTGTTGGGATGTACACACCTCTTGGGACACTACACACACCGAGAGGCAACATTGGACATCACTTCGCGTACCGCAACATAGAAAAGTACATCGACCGACAAAAAAGAAAGTAACGCACACATCTGGAAAAGTCAACGGAGCGTTTGGTCAAAAACACGGTCAAAAACCGCGCAATAATAGCGTTTCCGTGCTCCCCGTAGCCTTAAACGCTCCCACGGTCCACGGTTCCCTCCAGCTTCCCTCAGCGACCAACAATTGTTCTTCCTCGGCGGTCCGGGCGGAGCAGGTGTGCCAGGAGGGGGATCGCTACCCCCCCCCTTACCTCTACCTTCACACCTTACCTTACCCCCGTTTTTCCTTGAAGGCCCCCCAGCGCAAGACATAATGGACGTTTTCCACCCCCACCATCCCTCGCCCCTCTCCTCCCCTCCGCCCCGAAGGGCCCAGCGAGGCCCGCACACAAATTCAACCCTTCCCCACACAGCCTCCCCCTCCCTCCCCCCACCCCCGGCTCTCTCCTTATCCCCTGGAGACCTACCGGGCACCCCACCCCTCCTCTTGTCGGCTGCTGCAACGCAGACGGTCTGGGGGAAGCGCGCGGCGCACGCCAGGGGCGCAGAGGAGAGCACCGCCAAACGCCCTCCGATGATCCAGATATAGATATCGCCAGAGATCCCCCCCGCCCCTGTCTACGCTCCAAATTCTCCGTATTGCAACTGTTTAAAGTTCATTGCAGGTAACTCAGAGCAAGCTTCCTTTATACTTTTACACATCGCTTCTAGCTCAGCGAAACCCCTCCCCATTTCCTATCACACTGTAACAAGCTTGCGATATGGATTGCACCGGTGAACTGACGTCCTAACCCTCATTGAAGTTGAAGTAAGCTTTTAACGGTGCACACCACCACCTTCCTGCTCTCACAACCACCACCAACACCGGTGGACTGTCGACTCTAAAGCCCCCCGAAATCTACCTTATTAAAATTCATACACACATGAATATGATAGACGGGGGCCGGACGGAATCATTCATAGTGAAAGTATGGGGGGAGGGGAGAGAGGGGTTGTGAGAGGGATGAGGTGGG
>NW_026267421.1:82759-92545 GCF_000697945.3 Frankliniella occidentalis | reverse complement strand
GGGGAGGGGGGCAGGGACTCCTCGAGCCACACTGTGGCAACGACAGGAGGGCAACCGTGACACCGAGCCGCACGGGCCAGGGGGGGGGGGAGGGGGGCAGGGACTCCTCGAGCCACACTGTGGCAACGACAGGAGGGCAACCGTGACACCGAGCCGCACGGGCCGGACAGCCAAGCCAACTCATTCTCTCTCTCTCTCCCCATGTCCTACCCCTCCCCTCGACAAGTCACTATCATGTCCCTCTCCGGCAAACACAAAACTCCTCTCCCCCGGCCCCTTTCCTTCACCCGTATCCGGGGCGCACAAGGCTCGGCTGCTCGGCTCAGACTTTTTGAAATATTCATTGACGCGGGCTAAGAGTTTCGACTGTCTCCAGGATGAGGGGGGGGGGGAGGAGGGGCGGAAACTACTGTAGTCTGCTCCCCCACACACTCCACCCCCGACCGACCGTTGTCCTGCCCGTGTCCGCCGCTGACACACGCCAACGCCTTGGTGGCTGATAGCTCTAACTCTCTCTTCTTCCCTCCCACGCACGCTCGAGGACAATCCACTCTACTCCTCATGACACTTACGCCCCCCTCACCTTTGCCCCATAATTGTTCCAGACAGCTGGCCAGCTGCCGCAGCTGCCGGTCGCGCACCTGCCGCCCGCTAACGCGCTCAGACAGGTGTGGCAGTGGAGCGCGCCGTGAATACCCCACCGCTCCCCCCACTCACGCTGTCATGAGCGGGAGAGAGCGAGCAAGCGAGCGAGAGAGAGCGAGAAAGCGAGCGAGAGAGAAGACACGACAGGACAGAGACAGCAACGCAGCGGGGCTCTCTACCGCCACCGCCGCACCGGAGGATGGGACTTTAAATAAGGGATGCAGCCAAATGCGAGAAGCTAGTCGCGTGTCCATCGCATGTCGACGTATCATAGTGCATTAGAGAGGCAGATAGAGAGAGAGAGGGGGGTCGAACACGCCCCGTGTGGCGTGGACGGGCGTGAAATCGGCGCGCGGCGCGCGGTGTCCACGCGGCGGACGGCCCCGACGACGGCCCCGACGGGCACGCGGCTCCGGGTCAGATGTATTATGCATATGTCTCGCTATTGCCGTGACAGCAGCGCGCTGCTCGCGTCTGTGTGTCGGGCTGACTGTGTCAGCGCGCGGGAGTGCACGAGGGGGAGACTTTAAGGGCGGATAAATAGCGGGAAATATATACAGCGAGAAGGCATTCACTCTACCGCTATATCCGCCAGGAGTAAAATGTGGCGAGAGAGCAAGATGGTCGCATGCCTGTCGTCGGGAAGAGTTTTATGCCGCACTCAAAAAGGCAAAGAATGTGGATGTGAGAGAAAAATGAGGACATTTCAGAGAGTGTGAAATGTTTGACACATACTGTTTTGGGGGAAAAATCGACCCAAGCAGAGCTGAGTAGAAAACATTCATCCGCGTCTCTGAACTTCGCGGCGCGGCGAGCTTCGGCCGGCTCCAGATTTGTCAACCTCAATGTAAAGGAGCCCGCCGCGCCCCGGCCGCGGTGGCTCCAGGTCGAGGCCGCTCCGGTAATGGCCTTTGATTAGCAGGTTGACAGGTGATTAGGGCCCGCTGCCCCGCCGGCCGCTCTAAGTGCGGCCCGCCGGTGATGGCGTCTCTCTCTCTCTCCCTCATCCGCGATGCCCAACCCCCCACCATTCTCTATCTCACTCTCTCTTTGTCTCCTGTCTCTCACCACAACACCCCCTCTCCCTTGCCCCTTCCACCGCCAGCAGCAATCACTAATGGAAGCGGACGCCCAAAGACACGCCAGCAGCGAGAATTGATTTACGATTTAGATAACCACCCCCAAACTCTCTCCCCCCCATTTCCCCTCCCTTTCTCCTCCGGCGGGTGGTTCGATTACCGGTTATGATGAAAATGGGGCCCATGATGATAGTGACGCTGCTGTTAGTGAAGCCAGAACGATACAGTGTGCTGCGCCGCATGTGGGAGACGCGCGAAGCACGAAGCAGCGGAGCATCACCACTAAACACAAAAACGGGTGGTTGAAAACGCCAAAACTCACCAGTGCCAGAGCTTCATAATTTTCTATCCGCACGCTCCTAGTTCCGGTCAAATCGCATTTTATTTTTAACGCTTGCGTGTTGTGGGGTCGTGTGCATGGAAGAGGTAGTAAGAGAGGGAGAGATGCGGGAGTGAGATAGATAGGGAGAAGTGAGAAAAAGAGAGAGGGGGAGAGGAGTAGAGAGAGGGGTAAGAGGGGGAAAGAGAGGGGTGAATGAGAAAGGGAGGGAGGGAGAGGGGGGTGGGGTGCTGTAGCTATTTGTCTCTGTGGTACCGCGCGCGCTCGGCGGTCGTCCCCACTCCCACAGCCTGTGAGGTAGGCAAGCCCGCCGCGCGGACCCGTGCAGCGGGACGGCCCAGCCTGCACGGCGTCCATCGGGACTGGGCGAGCAAGCGGACAGGCCGACGCCCTCCAGCTCTCCCTTCCTATCCACCACCGACTTCAGGTACGATAAACAAGATTCAATCTTTGGTTTTCTTGACTTACAGGTTCGTTCTGTGGCGGTTGCATCGCAAAGTCTATCGTGGGTGGTAAAAGTTCGTCATCACAAACCTGTGAACAGAAAGAGAAAAAAAAGGTACTTTAGTATACAGGGTGAAAAGAGGGCTCAAAAATGTACGGAACAATGCTGTATATCCTGATATCTCTCTCTTTCCTTTTTTTCGAGGCACAGAAAGAAAAGGCGGAAGCCAGCCGTAAGGGGTCGCTGGATGTAGGTGGGAGGGGGGGGGGGAGTTGGGGGAAGGGAGAAAGAGGGGAGAAAAGGGAAGGGAAGGGCGAGCCGAGAGCGAGTGAAATGTGCTGTAGGACGTAGACTGTTAAACCACAGCGGTTGCTGGAGGGCGGGGCCCGGCTGGACGAGGAAGAGAGGGTTAGGGAGTTGGGAGCTGGGGTGGGGGAGGGGGGAAGGGGAGAGACAGGTACAGGAGGAATGGTGGGAGACTTTAACTACCCTGGGGACTACATGTAAATTACATCAGTAGCCCGACACCCCGCCGCGCCGCACGGCCAGAGGAAGAGGCGGGCGCGGCGGCGGAAGCAGAACCAGTAAACGGGTTTGTCAGTCGCGCCGAAGTACTAATTCCAGCTGCAGTTTAAGGGGGGGCCTCAGCAAGGACCCGGTAAAGGGATCCGGGCACGATCCGCGCGATGACTTCAGATCCCAGCCGTCTGCAGCCCCCGGTCCAGCCCATTGCCCCCCGAGATAGGATCGGAACGCGGTGAGAGGGGAGAGAGAGAGAGAGAGAGAGAGGGAGGCGGAGCGAGAGAGCGAGCGCGAGAGAGAGAAAGAGAGAAAGAAAGAGAGAGAGGGCGAATGGGAGAGAGACGGGCGGTGTTCCGGACGCGTGCGCGCCCCGCCTGGGGAATATCATTCTCACAACTCGACTCACGTTCCAGATTATACGTTCCGCTCTGCTCCGCGGCCCAGCAGCGCGCGCCCAACGCCCCCGCCCCGCCCCGTCTCACCCCGCCACGCCCCTCGACGCCCCGCCCCGCCACCTCCTGACACACTCTCAGAGAAAATAATCACTCGCCCTGAATGGCGGGGGGCGGGGCGGAGCCCGCAGCAGCAGGGAGGGTCTTGAGAAATACCTCAAGCCGCCTCAAGCCACCCTGACTGGCCGCAGCAGCGCCCCGACTCGGTCCGGCAGCTCACACTGTTACAAAGCTCACGATAAATTTTACCGTCGCCAAACAGTGCAACCCGACGCACTTAAACTGATTACGGACAACAAGAACGGCACTTCGCCGAAACAGTGAAATTTACAGTTTGGTTTACAGTATTACAGGTTTTACTCTCTAAGCTTTTATTAGAGCACTCGCTCTCTCCTCCATCAGCCCTCCTCCCACCTCCCCGACTAGACTCTCTCGCTGCTGCAGCGCAGAGTGCTGGCAGGCGGCTGCTGTATTGCCAAGCCCAAGCCACTCTGGGGTGTGTTTCCCTCGGTGACATGTCAGCAGATGCATAGCCTGCTGCTCGGTTTTCCTCCTCCTCCCGTCCCCTTCCCCATCTTCTGTGTTTCTGTCTGTCTCTCTTCCTGTCTCTTTCCCCTCTAAGTCAGCCTCTCTCCTTCTCATGTAGAAAACGTTTACGAGATGACAGCATCCGTTGCCACCTCCAGCGTTCACCTCTACCCAACACCCCTCTCTCTTTGCCGCACTCTCTGGTGGCTTTCCTCGCAAAAAAAGAAAGAGAAAGAGACTTTTCCTTCAGACAGAAATACTTTATCGCTTCCGGGCAGGAGGTGCGCTTTGAGCCGCACCCCCTTTAGGGTTTCCCTTGGGGCTCCACGTACCCGTCTCGCACATCGGAGGGGGTGTGGGTAGGCGAGATAGAGAGGAGTAACATTTAAAAACTAGACGAGAGCGGGGGAGGGGGAGACAGCGAGGGAGACAGAGACAGAAAGAGGCTGACAAAGGGAGAAAGTGAGAGACGAGGGGATGAAGCGCACACTGGCCCTATGCACCACATTTATTCCATCCCTGCCGCAGTGAAAGGCTTTGGAGAGCTGTCTCAGTTGCCTTTATCGCACCCCCTCCTCCTCTCCATATAGAGAGATGTGCCAATAATAAACGGGGAGGCGTCAAACGTAGCTCCCCGTCGCGTGACGTGATGTGTGACGTGTGCTGTGACGTCTCGGCCAGGCAATAATGGCTAAAGCTTGCCGGGTCAGTTCCGCACGCGGCTGTCGTGGCCCTGGGCACGCCATAACTGTCATCTGCATGCCACTCCGCCCGGTCCCCCCTCCCTCTCCCCCTCCCACCGCCTCCCACTCTTCGTTCGTCCCCATCGCATCGAGATTAGAATATTTACTCGCCGCGCTGCCCTCTGCTTGCCGTGGCATTACGGCTCCGAGCACGACTAAACTCTTCCGCTCGCACTTTGGCCCACCCCTCTTATAGGGCCTAAAACTGCCGACGAAATAACAAAATCCACCCGCCGCCGCATCTCCATTCTCGGCCTGAGCTCGTCTTATAGGCAAACAGAAGGCGCAGTGGGACCAAAAATAAAATAAATAAATAACAGTTAGAGTTCCAGTTACAAAATAAATAAAATAAACTAAAGCAATTGTAGTCAAGTTCTTAGGAAACAATATTTTTGTTTCAATTATTTTCAGTCTCTAGAAAATCGCAGGCTGATGGAACGTGCCAGAGGCGCTGCTCCCGCGAGCTGCTGTGCTGGCTGGTGGTTGGAGGGGGTTTGGGAGGTGGGAGGTAGAGAAGGGGAGGCATTCTCACCCCGTTAGACAGACAATGGACAGGTGCGCGAGGCAGGCACGTACCGAGCACGTTTGCGCCCTACATCAAAAATTGCCCGGGTCCAAAAGGCGAACGGCGAGTCTGGGAGAGAAATGTGCCGGAGTCAAGGTGGGGGGGGGGGGGGGGCTACAGACGGAGGAGAGGTAGAAGTTCGAAGATAAGGTATATCGACCAGACAGCCCGGCCAGCGCGCGGCCCACCAGAGGAGAGGATTGCCTTGCAATTTGTCTCTCCTGTAACGACAACCCTCTCTCTCTCTCTCCTTCCGTCTCCCTCCCCCACACGTCCCTTCACCGAGCGCCAGCCTCCAGCGCTGTGGAGAATACGAAATCGCACTTAGTCACTTTGGCGTGGCGTAGCGTAGCGTGGCGTAGCGTGCGATCCCTGCAAACTTCTCTCCTTCCCTTTCCTCTGTCCCACAGTTGTTGAGTGCGACAAAGAGAGCTGAGCAAGAGTATGTGTGCAAGTGTGAGAGGGAGAGGAGGGGGGGGGGGGGCAAAAGAGAGGAAGGAACTGAGAAAGGAACAAAGAGGGAAAAGGAGGGACGAGTCACAGAGTAGTGCTGTCTCCTTTGCACAAACACACCCAAATAGGCTTCTAGCCAAGCACAATCACAGCGTTAATTAGAGGAACGGCTTTTCCAGAAACTCGTGAGAAAATCGAGAAAAAACAAAGAACAGTACTGACTACTTATTAGCTCGGGTTAATCTGAAAGCGAGGCCCGGTTAGCACAACCGACTAAGCTGCTGATACTGTAATATTGTCGTCCCACTGCTCGTTAAATATTAAATTCTGTGGGATGGGTACGAAGAGAAAGGGAGGGATGGAAGGGAGGTAAGGGGGAGGAGATGGAAGAAGCCGAGATCTGATACGACCGTCTTCGCACCGCCTAACAATGCTCGACGCGTGCAAGATCCGGACGGATCCGGACGGCGAACAGCGGGTCATTTAATTAAACTTTCCCTCCCTCGGCGGCGTTTCCATGACAATAAACAGGGCACGAAGCGGCACATTTGTCCCCTTATGTGCGCCCCGCGCCCCTCCTCTTTCCAACAAACCAGTCAGTAAATAGTTGATAAAGTCATTTATAGAAAATGTTGTTGTTGATGATGATGATTATAAAGCTATGAATGATGATGATGACAATTAAGCTTAGGATGATGATTATGATGATGATGATGATGCCTGCTGGGATGGCAGTTTTCAATTAAAGCCGACGTCCCATTGTTCCGTGAAATTATTGTGCCCTTTGAATACGGGGCACTGGGCAGAGCATGAGGGGGCGGGGCAGTGAAAATCAGCTGATTCCCTAGACGAAAGGGAGCGAGCGAGAGAGGGGGAAGAGCGAGAGGGAGAGAGGAAGGGCAGCCGTCTGGCAACACGCCCAATGAGCTCGTCGTGCCCTTTTCCTATATTCCTTCCTCGGCTCTCCAGCGGGCCGGCGGCGGTGCAGGCTAGCTAGCACCGCTCGGAATCCCAAGTTAATCCGATTTGACCTTATATCGGCCCCTCGCTGCCACCGGGGCTGCCGCGGGGGCCGTCGCCCACTGCCGCCCGCTGGCACGGCACCCGCTCTTATGTTAGGCTGTCGTGCAGGCCGTCAGGTTAAGGAAAGGCACCGTGTAGCGCCAGAGAAATTTACTGCGACAAGTACGAACTCGATATTTGTCATTCTATATTGTGGACCGTGATTACTTTAAATTAATTTCCTTCTAATGGCACTGTAAAGATTTTAAATTTTGACACCCAACTTCATGAGATAAGTGATTTTTTTATCAGTAGAAACTATTGTTATTGCTCTGTGAACTGAAATGAGTATAAAGTATACTTTTAAGTAACTACATAAGGTTATGACTGGAGTCCGGTGCTAGTTACTTAAAAGTTTACTTTATATGCATTTCGGTTGACTGAACAATAACAACAATTAGAGTGTATATGTCTACACTCAGTTTTTACAGATAAAAATTTCTCATACACAATAGTAACCTACCATGCACAAATTAGCAACAAGCTAGGTACGTTACAATGCTATTCCGGTGCTACTTACAATAGTTGTCCTTGGACAAGTACGCGTGTTTACTTTCGGTAATGTAGGCAGGCGGCCCTGACTGCTTTGTTGAACGTTGACAAATCGTGTCTGCTGATCTTGAATCAAGATTATGCGTGCGTTTTAAGTTACAGAGTGCGCAAGAGATATTTTTTTAATATACAGTATTTCCAGAATCCCACACGAAAAAATCGCACATCCAAGTGATTACGCATCCAGTTCGCGTCCGCGCATTTCTTGCCGCTATGTGGTGCGAGCGCTGCTCGCATGCGATTCGCTCTCTAATGACAGACTAATAATTAATTTGCATACGTATGCAGCGACGGCGCGAGTGCGACACACTCACACACGTCGAGAGAGAGAGAGAGAGAGAGAGAGAGAGAGAGAGAGAGAGAGAGAGAGAGCGCGCGGCTGTTCTCCTGCTCCAAGCTCATAAGGGCGGGCTGCTCTCCGCCCCCTCCCCCTTTCCGAACCCAATGCACCAGAGACCCACTCCCGGCGTCGTGGGGTGGCGGGGGCGGGGTGCGGGGGCCCCCGGCCGGGATATGTATATTTTATTCAGCGACGCTGCGCAATGACTTAGTGGCGCAGCGTGGTGGGGTGCAGGCGGATAAGCCAAAGGTTCGGGGGGAGATGGAGGACGGGAAGGATGGAGGAAGTGTGGGAGGGCGAAAGGTAGGGAGTGGGAGAAAGATGGATATAGCGGGAGGAAAACAGAGACTTTAGTTCTTTCGTCAATCAATTTCACTCCAACAATACCGTCGTTTTCATTTTAGTGCTGAACTCTGTCATTTCTGCGCCGACAACGACCAGACGGTGTCCGCGTGTCAAGCGCCATTATGTTGCACACCAGACAGCGCGGTGTCGGGTTGCACCGCGCCTCCCATGTGCCCCGTGCTGCGCCGTCCATTTTAATCAAACGCTAATAAATAAGAGCGATACAATAAAAGACACCACGGCGATCGAGCGGACGCGGCGCGCTGTGGTGGTGGTGGTGGTGGTGGTGTGGTGTGCACCTCTGCTGTCGAGGGAGAGAGGGAGGAGGGGGATGGGGAGCTGTCGATGTAGACGAGGGACAGCGGGAACCAAAACACGGCATGGCCCAGCAGGCGCCCCGCCATACAACGAGCCCGCTGCGATTCAATTATTCGGCAATACATGGGTGGGCGCAGACACACGGACGGGCTGTCCCGGTCCGACCGTCTGCCGCGCCTTTCGCGGTGAATTAACTGAACACACGGCATATGCTTTCAGGATCGCGACGAGAACGCGATTACAGCCCGACATGACTCGTCTGCGGGCACACCCACACTCTCTCAGCCACACTCACACACACTACACAGGCGCGCGTGCGCAGACATACACAGCGGCATTGAAAAACTCCAAACCATCCATCCTTGTCTGCAGGGGATGGCGACACGACACAATCACTGCTGCGCGACCATCGACAGTCAACCGGCCAACGACAAAAAAAATATGGCCGCGGAACTATGAAACAGAAAAGTGAAAAAAGTGTGCCATTTAATGTTTCAAACGTCTTTATTCACCTTGCAAGCAGTAAAGTGATAAATTGACAAGGCATTGGGAAAAATGAAGCGAAAAAGGGGTAGGATTCTTCCCAACTCCCCCTCCATGCTCCGAGCGGCGAAGTGTCAAGATACGGAGAGAGACGTTTGTTTATTCTCGGATTAAATATTTGTCGAGAGAAAAAGAGAGAGAGACGGCGAGGAGATGCTCATCAAATTATGAGAGATTCGCATTCTGAAATAAAGCAAGGCCTTTGCCCGCCTCTCTTCTGTTTGCCGTCCGACTGGGGTCGGGGAGAGGTGGGGAGTAAACAGGTGAGGCACTCGAGAGGAGCAGGGGGGAGAGAGAGGGGGGGGGGAGAGAGAAAGAGAAGGCGACTGTGTAAGTGCTGTGCCCTGTAACATGCAGTCGACGAGGACGTCACGGAGCGCTGCGGTAGCCGGCCGCCGGACCGCACGCCACGTAGTGCCACTCCGGCACAACGAGGCCGCGGTAAGGAAGGGCGGGGATAGAGAGGGATACATATATATATATAGAGAGAGAGAGAGAGGGGGGGGGGAGACGGGCACGGAGCGGAGGTCGGAAGGCGCGGGTTGGGTTATCGCGGTTGCAGGGGCATCGTTTTCCACTCGAAATGTGCTCATTTCCGGGTGAGGGGGCGCATTGTGCCGGAGCATCCCCGGAGCCAAGAGTACGGCCGGAGACAACCCCCTCACCCCTCCCACCCTCACCCCCGACTCGGACTCGCGCCACCAAGCCGTCACGTCGCTATCTTCGATATTAAGGCGTTACGCCCCCCCAGCCGGGCGGCGCGCGGCGGCAGGCCGAGAGTAACGTGTTGCCAATGTAGTATTTTCTCCCGCTTGGCAGCGTGCCGCCCGCGCACGTCTGGCGGGCGAGCGGGG